>NC_056729.1:512647567-512937567 GCF_019279795.1 Protopterus annectens
GGAACAGACTTTAGGCAAAAAGGAGGAGTTTGTTCTGAGAGATACTCTATCAGCATGGAAAATCATGTAAGGAGATCGGATAGATAATGCTTGAAGTTCTGACACTCTGCGGGCAGAAGTAATGACCACTAGAAAAATAGTTTTCCAGGACAAAAATATGAGATCACAAGATTATGCTGGTTCGAAGGGGGAAGAATTATTTGAGACAGCATAAAATTCAAATTCCAGGGAGAATAAGGGATTTTGACAGGAGGTCTCATGTGAGAAACACCTTTAAGAAAAAAATTAGATAACTTATGGGCCATAACATTTAACCCATCAAATCCAAGGTGGAAATTTGATATGGCGGCTAACTGAACCAGAACTGTGGCAGCTGCTGCTCCTTCCTTAAAAATCATTGTCAAACTCTAAAATGGATGACAGAGGAGCTCGGAAAGGGTACATTTTTTGTATACTGGCCCAAACTGAGAACCTTTTCCACTTACTGCGATATAGTTTTCTGGTGGATGGCTTACGAGAAGACAACAGAATTTATCTTGTGTCATCTGAGAGCGAATGAAGCCTGGCTATTTGGGGAAGTAGATGAGCCAAGCAGTCAGCTTTAGAGACTGCAATGAAGGATGGAGGTCCCCTGACGGGTGTGTCAGAGGGTCTGGAACTGGGTCCAGGATCCATGGATCCTCCAGCAGATGATGGTGAAGGAAAGGTAACCAAATCTGTCAAGGCCAATGGGGGGGGGGGGGCGCGCCATGAGGATGAAAGTCCTTCCCAGCGATTTTGCTTTCTGTAAAAATCTGGGTATCAATGGAATAGGTGGGAATGTATATAGGAGACCTGGAGGCCAATCGTGTATGAATGCGTCTCTCAGGGGATGCCCCGGAGGTGGTGTCAGGGCAAAGTAGCTTCTGCATTTGGTCCTGATGTGACTGGCAAAGAGGTCACAGCAAGGCTGGCCCCATTTGCAGAAAATCAAGTCCGCAACGTGCATGTTGAGAGACCACTCGTGGGGCAACAGTATCGTCCTGCTCAGCTTGTCCGCTATCAGGTTGGATTTCCCCGGGATGTGCTTTGCTAACAGAAATGCCCATTGCCATACCCTTAGGGCTTCTCGACAAAGGGGGTAAAAGGACTTGGTTCCGCCCTGTTTGCTCAAGTACCAGACCACTGACATGTTGTCTGTCTGAATTGCAATTGTCCCAAGAGGAAGAGAGTCTTGGAAGTACTGCAATACCAGAAGTACTGCTCTCAACTCCAGAACATTGATATGCAGATGTGACTCGATCTGTCCATGTGCCTTGGGCAGTCTTTCCCTGAAAATGCTCCCCCCCCACCCTATCAGGAAAGCATCCGTGGTCAGTGGCTACTGGGGGGGGGGGGGGGCACAAAGGGTCTTCCCATTGTGACATGGAGATGCCAACCACCACCGAAGGTCTCTCTTGCAAGAATTTGTGATGAGAATCATATGGTTCATTGGTAACTTCTGTTAAGACCATTGAGCGAACAGGAGCCATTGAAGAATTCGCATATGCATCCTTGCGAGTAGAATGGCTAGAATTGCTGCCGCCATCAAACCTATTACCTTCAAGACCTCTGCGGCTGTAGCTCTGTTCTTTGACACCAATGAGTTGACATGTTGGTGAAGTAGTGAGACCCTTTCGACTGGAAGACTTAGAGTGGTGGTTGAGGTATCCAACTCTGCTCCCATAAAAACGTTATGCAGCGATGGCGACAAGGCAGACTTTTCGAAGTTGACTGTAATACCTAAGTGGTGGCAGAGTGTCAGAGTAGATTGTATTGCCTGAATCAATTGATGCCTGGTGGTAGCAGTGAGGAGCCAATCATCTAGATATGGAAACTCCTGGAAACCTAGACACTTCAGGTGAGCCGTGACCACTGCCATGCATTTGGTGAACACTCTGGGGGCTGTAGTGAGACCAAAAGGCAGGGCTCGAAACTGGTAGTGATTGGCTCCCAGCCGGAAAGACAGGTGATCTCTGGAGCGTCTGTCCGTCTTTATGTTCCCTAGAAAGGGAAGAATGGCCTGAAGCGTGACCATTCAGAACTTATTTTTTTTTTTTTTTTTTTTTTTACAAACTTGAGTCTGCTGAGGTCCAAGTTAGGTCTCCAGTCCCCCGTTTTCTTTGGTACCAAAAAGAATCTTGAGTAAGTTCAAAAACTAACTTGGTCTGCTGGGACTGGCTGGATGACTTTTTCTAGCAACTTGTGGACCTCTATGGTTGATTGTTCCCTGAGACTGGGTGGAACATCTGGTATTCTGTTTACAGGAGTGGGAGGAGAAGAGAACGGTATGAAATACCCTTTGGAAATGATGCTTTGTACCCAGGTATCGGATTATGTTTAGCCAGGCTTCTGGGTACAAAGATAAGAGACCCCCCCCGACTGCCTCCAGAGCCACCAGAGCCAGGTCTCCTTTCAGTAGCGCTGGTAGGGCTGACCAGAGAAATGGCCTCTGTCACCCTGCTGTTGCGGACCCCCACTGTCACGCGGGCAGCGTCTTTCATTATAACCCACTCCTCCATCTCTAAAGGGGAGTTCTCCACGTGTGTCCTGTGTGCTTTTCGGAACCACATTTTTCCACCCTTAGGACCCTTGGGATAGGGCCGAGTAGGGGTAGAAAAACGGACTCCAACGGCAGACAGAGTCTTGCCTTCCCGCTCACACCTGGTTAGAGTTTCCTTTATTCTGGGCCTAAACAGGGATGAGCCATGAAATGGGGTGTTGATAAAGGAAGACTTCAAAGGCTCCGCAAAGGAACAGAGACACATCTAGGCTTGTCTATGCAGAGCAATGCCTGAACTAGCGGCTCTACTCGAACCATCAGCTGCATAAGATATGAGGCACATGGACAAGTTCACAATCGAGTTTAGGGTAGCGAGCTATGTGTTAACTTTGTCGGCAACCCCTGCAGCTACCGTACCCTGGAGAGTATCTCCTAGTTCTTTCAGGAGATCTCAAAAAGTCGCTGAACTAAATATGCGCTTCCCATATCTATCCATGATCCTAGAATCTCTGTTAGGAGAAAGGATAGATGAGGACACCTCAGAGGTTTCCCTTTTTGGTGGCTGCAGCCACCACCATAGCATCAATAGGTACTCCCCTTAGTCAAAAAGTCTTTGTCCACTGGGGCAGAGATGAACTTATTTGGCTTCAGAGGGACAGGTTCCATGGCCTCCGGAGACTCCCGTGTCTTACGAGAGATCAGCTCCATGAGCTCATCGTAAGGTGGAGACAATGAAGAAGTGGAAGGTTGAGACCCGAAAGCCTTCAAAGAGCAATGACTCATCTTCAGTAGGGCTTTTGGACTGCCAACCGCCCTTCTGATTAAGGATCTCTAATATCTCCGCAAAGGAGATATCCTCAGAGGGGGATCGAGGGGACCCTTCTAACTCATCCAAGTCAGTGTCAGATGTCAGACTCCTGTGGGAGTCCAAGTACCTCTTCTTGCACAGTCTCTTCCTGGGTACCTCCTCAGTGGGGGGGGATCTGGGGAGGTCTCAGAGCAGCAGGGGGCGCCCTGTGGGGCTACCTGAGGCTCAGGGTCTCTACTCTTGGGGGACCAGTAGAACGAGGAGCGGACACAGGCGCTTGAGGAGAGGAGGAAGCCAGACCTGATGCTGATGATGTCTTTGGAGACCGGACTCTCCTCATGGCATCGAACGCACCATGGCTCCAATGAGAAGGGGTAGATGGCTACGAAGGGACCGTCCGATCCTCCTGCACCAAGACCATGGGCTCCGAGCCAGAGGTAGGAGCCGAGCTCATCCGAGCCGAAGCCCCGAGAGGAAGAGTTGGCACTGACAGGAGAGTGTCAGCTCCTAGAGGCCCCGGTCGGCACCGAGGACATCTGAGTAGATGGAACCGATAACACCAGTGCAGGTCTCGGCTCTACAGGCTCAACAACCATCAGGTCGGGCTCCTTCAGCTCCGAAATTCCAGTACGGCTCGGAAGAGGAATACTCAAGTCCAGGTTAATGATCTTCAACTCAGACGAAGGCGTCAGAGCCAACAACAATTTAGCAAGGCCTGGTGCCCATAGAATCTTCTGCACTAGCCGGTCCATATCCATATCTGAGAGGCTGACAGAAGACTTTGAGGAGTGCACAGAAGGTGCTGATTGGAGCAGAGGAGATGAGGGAATCTCCGAGACCGGCTCCAAAACTGAGAGCTGGCTCCGAACAGAAGGGAGACACGGTTCCGAGGACAGTGGAACCGATGACCGAACACCATCCATTTTTTTTAGTCTTTTCGGATGCTTTCGAGTCACCTGAGGATTTGGAAGATTTTGAGGATCTACTAGCACCATCCTGGTCACCCAGCACTTCGAAGAAAGGGTGCTGAAGTAAACCCCTGTCTACTAATTTTCTCCTTCTCTCCAAAAGTACCCTGGAGGAGAAGGAGTGACATACACTGCAAAAGTCTTGGAGGTGTTTAGCACCCAGACAAAAGCATTGAACATGCCAGTCAGTGACAGACATTTTTTGTTCACAATCCGGACATTTCTTGAAGCCAGATTTTGGATGAGGCTTCTCTTTCTCATCAGACATTTCTATATCAGATTAAACAATTTTAAAGAGTTAAACAACACACTTGAATTATCTAACAACGTACACCTAAGGTTAAATACAAGGTCAACTCTTAGGCCCAACACTATAGAAAAACAGAAGCCAACACAGGGCACTAATCTAAAACTAAGTCTAAGTCTAAAACTCTATATACTATCCTATCAAGAAGTGAAGAAAAAAAGTTTTTAAACTTGCAAATAGAAGAATCTATCGATTAATAATGATCCGAGCTATCTGGAACACAGAGATCTGTGCCACGGCAACCTAGATCCAAGGTAATTCCAGCAGTGCATCATGGGATAAGGGGCTTGGTCTCGAGCTACTGGCAAACCTTGAGCTTTGCTATAGGCCGTATTGGAACTGAGGATCGGCTCCGAACCCATCAGTGACAATAAACAGCGAGATTTAACAACTTCACATCATCAGTTTCCAAAGATAATTCTCTCCAGGTCTTAGAGGGATGGCTGTTTAGGAAGGTGAGGAGGATTTAAAGACAACACATATACCAAGTTATGGTTAAGTACATAACTAAAACCGGATGTCTTTCATTCCTCCTCATGAATGAGGACTTTTGGGTGGCCTCAAGGAAGGATATGCCGGAGGACAGCCGAACCGAATGAAGCCCTACTCTGGGAAACAAGACCCAATTTATAATGTGATACACGTGTGAGGCTTAGACCAAGTGGCTGCAGCAAAGATGTCATCTAACGATCCCCCAGAAGAGAAAGCAGATGAGGTGGACAAAGACCTTGGGGAGTGCACCTTAGCAGGCTGAAGTAGTTGCAGACCATTTTTGTTATAAATGGAAATACATACAGTCTGTAATTGTACTTGGCAAGAGTAACCTTTGAAACTGCCTGACCTAGACAGGTAGAGAAGGAAACAAATAATTGATCTGACTTACGAAAGGGCCTGGTTGTGTACAAGTAAAAACTTGTCTGTGAATATCCAATGAATATAACAATAGTTCTCCATCATTGGAGAAATTAGGGAAGACTAGTAAATTGACTGTATGGTTAAGATTGGCCTCTGTAGCTACCTTGGGCATAAAGGAAGGAGTTTGTACAAAGGGAGACTATCCTTGTGGAAAATTATGTAAGGCGCCTTGAAGGATAAGGCCTGAATTTCCAATATTCTCTTAGCTGAGGTGATTGCAATAAGGAGAACTGTTTTCCATGAAAGAAACTTTAGGTCACAGTCACCAGCTACTTCAGAGGGTTTGAGTTAAGCGCTGCAAAACCACATCAAGATCCCCTTGGTGGAGAGGGGTCTTTTACAGGAGGCTTGAGGAGAAAAAAAACCTTTTCAAAAAGGCCTTGCATAATTTGGAAGCTGAAGTGCAATTGAGAACATTACCAAAATGAAAACTAGTGATAGTTGCTAAAGAGAGTTACGTACTTACCATAACTTGGAATCTGTGCTATCCAGTGTCGTTAATCATCATGGATGGGTATACAATCCAACATCTGATCCCAGCCGGACCCTAGAAGACCGCCCTGAGCTCAAGCTCCTCCCCTTCCCAAAATCCCTTGCTACCCACAGATAGAGTTTGCTGGATAGTAAAAGGAGATGGTGAATACTGTCTAAAAGACGAAAGGATACCAAGGGATACATCTCTCACTAACTCCCCAAACAACATGAAGGTGAAGGAGGGTGGGAAAGTGATGAATGACAACACTGGATAGCACAGATTCCAAGTTATGGTACGTACACAACTATCTGATGCTATCCGTGTCATTGATCATGGATGTGTCAGAGACCCTAGCTACTAATAACCATGGGAGACTTCACGGAATAATATGCCAGAGCATAGAAGCAAAGGAAGCCCTGCTCCTGGACACCGGGTCTAATTTGTAAAGAGCAACAAAAGTATGGGCATTAGACCAGAAGTGCAAATCTAGTCTAAAAAATGTTTAGCCAAGAAGGCAGAAGATGTGGCTACCAATCTAGTAAAGTGAGCTTTGACTGGTTCGATGAGCACCAGGTGTCTGCTTTCGTAAATATAAGAAATACAGCTGGTGATCCAAGACGTACACACCTTGGAAACTGCTTGAGCTTTCCTGGCCTGAGAAAAGGCAACAAAGAGTTTATCAGACTTTCGAAAATTTTCACAGTCCGCTTAAGGTAAAAACGTAACTGCCTATGAACATCCAAACAATGCAAATGATATTCCCGTTTATTGGAAAAATTAGGAAAGAACACAAAGTTGAATCGACTGAAGATTCGCCACTGAAGCGATCTTAGGGACAAAGGAAGGACTGATCCTGAGAGACACCTTATCCTTAAGGAATACAATAAAAAGGTGACTTTATGCACAGAGCCTGCAATTCGGAGACCCTACTGGTCAAAGTAATTGCCACCAAAAAGGCAGTCTTCCAGGACAGGAATTTAAGGTAATAGGTCGCCGCAGGCTCAAAAGGTTTCTGCATCAAAAGCCTGCACCACCAGAGTAAGATCGCTAGGAGGGGAGGGTCCTTTACAGGAGGTCTGAGTAGAAAGATCCCATTAAGGAAGGCCTTGCATAGGCTTTGAAAAAAAAAAAAGTGGTACTTTTGCTAAAATGAAAGTTTGAGATAACAGCCAGTTGGAGTTTAATTGTAGAGAAACTAGACCCTGTTGAAAAAGGGAGGCCAGGAATGACAAGATGCCAGGAACAAAAGCTGAAAAAGGGTCTAGATTGCGTTGTTTTACCCAGATAGAAAATCTCCATTTGCTGGAATACATCTTCTTAGTAGACTCTTTTTGAGAAGCGAGAATAATGGTCTTAACCAGGGAAAAGAGCATGGACTGGAAAAGAATCAATGAATTGGAAATACCAAGCAGTCAGACGAAGGGACTGAAGGGCGGGAAGAGGAAGTCCCCAAGGATGGGAAATGAGATCCAGAATGATCTAATATCCAAGGCAGATTTTCAGATGAGACCAAAGCAGGGAAAACCACACCTGACAAGGCCAGAATGGGGAAATGAGTATGAGAGGAGTCTTCAGGAGACTAGCTTTATAAGACTTTGGGAATGAGGGGAGTTGGGGGGATAGGCATACAGGAAATCAGATGGCCAATCATGAACCACAGCGTCCCTGGGTGACTGCCCTGTTGGGGGGGATCAGGGCCACGTATTTGTTGCATTTATGATTGACCGAAGAGCAAAAAGTTAGCAAGGGAGACAACAGGGGTCGACTATCTGGACTGACACTGATGGAGTCAGGGACCACTCGTGAGGACTCTGGATAGATCTGCTGAGTTTGTCAGCTAATACAATGGAAATGCTGGGAATATGCACTGGAAGAAAAAAGCACTTGAAGACATCACCCATTCCCACACTCTCATGGCCTCTCTGCACAGGGGATAAGACCGTGTTCCCTCCTGCTTGTACCAGTCCTCCTCCCTGTTGTTTGAACTGCAATGGTCCCGAGAGGGGGACAGTCTTGGAAGCCTTGCAATGTTAGAAGAACTGCTCTCATCTCTAGGACATTGATGTTCAAATTGGTCTCTAAGGGGGATCATGCACCTTGGACAGTCTATCCTTGATAATGCTCCACACCCCAATAGGGAGGTGTCCGTGGCTGCTGTGGCTTGGGGAAGACAGAAAGGTCTGCCAAAAAGGTGGTCCTGAGCATGGAGCCACCAAGCAAGGTGATATCTGCATACCTGAGAAGTCCTGACATTGATAGGGGATGATAGTGGACTGACCATTGCACCACAAGGGTCCACTGTAAAACTCACATGTGATATCTGGTGAGAGGGACTATGTGAATCGCCACCACCACTGAACCTAGCGCTTACAAGATTAAATGAACTGAGGGACATTCCACATCCAGAAAATGACAAACCGGTTTAACTGCGATGCCTAGGTCCTGAAAGAGACTGTGTGTAATCCATAGCCAGAGTGAGTTGATGCCTTGTGGATGCCGTGGAGAGCCAATCATCCAGGTACGGAAAGTTCTGGAAACCTTGCAGCCAGACATTGGCTGCTACAACTGCCATACATATGGTAAACACCCGGGGTCTGTGGTGAGTCCAAAGGGCAGGGCTCTGAACTGATAGTTATTGGCCCCCAGCCAGAAGTGCAGGTATCTCCTGGAGTGTCTGTCGATTTTGATGTGATAGTACACATCCTTGATCCATTGAGCACATCTAATCGTTATTGTGCAGAAGAGGCAGAATGGACTCAACAGCGACTATCCGGAACTTCGACTTCTTGACCTACAAATTTATAACACTGAGGTCTAGAATGCCTGGTCTTTTTGGGCACTAAGAAGCAAGAGCAAGTTCTAGACCCTCATTGCCCTGTTGGGACCTTCTGGAAGGCTATTTTTTGAGTGAGGTCTTGAACACCTAAAAATGTCAACTCCCTTTGGGGGGGGGGTGGAACATCAGGGAGAGATTTTGAGGTGGAGGGGGCTGAAAAAAATGTATGAAATAACCCCTGGACACTGTTTAACATCCACTGATCTGAGACGATGCTTGTCCAGGCTAGTGGGTGGGGGGAGAGGTGAGCCCTGACTGCCTCCAGGGCAGGACAGCTGGGCAATGCTTCAGGAGCTCTGAGGGGGCTTCCGCAAGAATGGCTCCCAAAAGCCCTGGCTCTGCGGACCCCCCCCCTGTCTCTGGGGATGCAAATGCTATCACCCCTCCTCAGCTGGACGAAGAGGATTCTTGTGGCGCATCCTGGAAGGAAGACAGATGTGTGGAACCCACGGGTTGTTACTACCCCTCTGATTTCCAGAAAACTATTGTTAGAGTAGAGAACTTGATCCTGACCGCGGACAGAGTCTTTCCCTCCTGCTTGCTACAGGTTAAGGTTTCTCTGACCGAAGGATCAAACAAAGTTGACCCATCAAAAGGGGTGTTGGTGAATGATACCTTGAAGTTTTCCGCAAACCAGCAAAGGCGAAGCCAGGCATGACACCTAAAGGCAATGTCAGTGCCCGCCACTCAAGAGGTGGCCTCCAACACATTGGAGATCAACCCCATTGAGGCATTAGCAAGGGAAGTCAGAGTAAACAGCTTTGGAGAGACCAATTTTCAGGCTCTCCGGAGGCAGTAACTCAAAGGGATGTGGAGAGATCCAATACAAAGTCCATCTGCAGCTGGGTGGTGTGTGATATGTAGTTGGTTGCTCTCAGTTCAAATGCAGCTGAGGCAAACATATGATTCCCAAAATGGTCAACTGCCCAAGACTCCCTGTTTGAATGATGGGCCATGGAGCTCTGTTCGGCGAGCTCCTTTTTTGTAGCAGCGGCCACCACAATAGCATCAATGGAAATGTCTTTGCTCCAAAAAGCCTCGTCTTTGGGTGAAATTAGGAATTTATCAGCTTTCTTGGAAACTGGTTCTACTGTGTCCAGCTCCTTCCATGCCCTGCTGGATATGAGCTGGACGAGTTAATCAACAGGGGGAGACACCCAAGTAGAGGATGAGCCCATCCCGGAGGCAATCAGTAAAGTACAGTTGTGTACACTTACCATAAATGTACATGTTAGAGTGTATTCACTGTTGCAGTCACCGCTTTTGGGTTATCTGCTTGCAGTAGCCCTCAGTCGGCCTGATTAACAAAGTCTTGGGTCCTGTGTCGGTTGCTGTCCCTCCTTCATGATGTCAGGTCATCAGGGGTATAAAACATGCAGCCAACACCATTACATCAGTTTTTCTTGCCCCAGATGTCAGGTGCCCCCTTAATAGGAAGCAATAAAATCTATAAATATACAAGGTTATACCTCCAATAAAAAAGCAAATACACCAAAAAGCTTTTGAAGACAGCAAAGGAAAGTAGTTGTATATCCAAAATAAGAAGGGGGCTGGAGGGATGGTAACTAGGACTGCAACGGTGAATACAATCGAACATCTACATTTATGGTAAATGTACACAACAGTACTAGGATCTTCGTGTTTCACTGTTGCAGTCATCACTTTTGGGCAGATTCCCAAAGCAATAGATGGGAGGAGGAATTTAAATAGAATGATGACCAGCTAAAAGGCCCTGCAAGGCTGCAGTGGCAAAACCAGCTCTGGATTTAGAGAAGATTGGCAGATGGTAATGCTTGGTAAAAGTATATAAAGAACTCCAGGTAGCGGCTTCTAGGATGTCCCTGTAGGGACGCCTCTGAGAAAGGCTGTAGAGGTAGATGCAGCCCTGGGAGAGTGGGGGTAGGCTTTCCATGGTGTTTGTAGCAGAAATGAATGCAATGGCCTATCCATTTGGAAATGGTTTGCTTTGAAACAGCTTTCTCCTCTGCCCATGCAGCAAATGCCACCTGCAGTTGATTAGATTTCCTTTGAGGTTTAGTTCTAAGTAGAATCTAAGTTGTCTGTACACGTCAAAGGAGTGCAGAATCTGTCCCCCTTTGTTCTGTGGATTAGGAAAGAAGGCTGGCAGATGCATGGACTGATTAAGGGCCACACTGGATGCCACCCTGGGAATGAAGGAGGGATTGGTCCTGAGGGACACACTGTCTGCATGAAAGATGATGAAAGGCTCCACTGCCATGAGCCTGTAATTCAGATACCCTTGTTGCTGAAGTGATTGCTAAAAGGAAAGCTGTTTTCCAAGAAAGGAATTTTAAGTCCGCAGTGCAGCTGGCACGAAAGGAGGAAGAGTGAGCTTTTCCAAAACAAAGTTGAAGTCCCAGGCGGGAGTTGGATCTCTTCTGGGTGGTCGCAGATTCTTGGCCCCTCTAAGGAACTGCTAAAGTAGTGGATGAGAGAAGGAGGATGGTTCTGTGTTATAATGAGCTGAGATGGCTGAGGCGTGAATTTTGATGGAGGAGAAAGACAGACCCTTATGAAGCATCTCAGTTAAGTATTGCAAAATCTGAGGTAAAATCGGGCAATGCTGTGCTCATCCCTTGAGATTGGTTCCAGGCACAGAATCTTTTCCATTTTTCAGCGTAAGACTCTAGGTACTAGGCCTCCTTGCCTCTAAAATAATATCCATCACTGGTTTACTGAGGGATGGTAAAGGAGAAATTATGTAATTAGCAAGGCTGCTAGATTCAGTGTTTGAAGCTGTGGCTGCAGAATTTGGTTCTCCTGCTGAGACAACAGAGGAGGAGTCTGAGGCAGGTGCCATGGGGCCAATAGTGACACTGCGCAGGAGGGGGTACCAGTGTTGGCGTGGCCAGTCCGATGCAATCAAAATAGTCCTTGGTTTGTCTTGTTTGATCTTTACTAGCACTTAGAAGAGGCAGATCAGAAAAGGCATAAACTGATCGGTTTTTCAAGCTGAAGGACAGAGCATCCACTTTCCAAGCTTGTTTGTGGGGAGTCCTTGTCCAACTGATACTTTTGGGGGGAGGCAAACAGGTCTATATCTGGACTCCCCCATTTGCTTGTCAACATGTTGAAAATCCTTGGTTCCAGTTTCCACTTGTGTGGGTCCATGAAGTTGCTGCTTAGCTCGTCTGCCAGTGTATTTAGTTTTCCTGGCAGGAACTCAGCTTGTAAATGTACTTGATAGCTCAGGGCTGTGGGTCCACAATGCCATGACTAGTCTGCAGAGGGGGTAAGAATGTGTACCCCTCTACCACATAACAGTGGTGTTGTCAGTCTATCATTAATTGCCTTGGAAGAATGTGGTCCTTGAAGGCTGTCAGAGCATCCTGTACAGCTAACATTTCTTTTTGATTGATATGCAGGTGCATTTGACTTGGGTTCCATTTGCCCTGAATGCACTTCCCTGCCAGGTGGGCCCCCGATGCATAGTCTAATGCGGCTGTTAAGGTTTGGGTGGCAGGGGATAGTGTGAAAGGTAGTTCCCTGTTTTGGTGGCAGGACTCTGCCCACCAAAGGAACTCTAGGCGTAGGCAAGGTATGATAGAAATCATTGCTTCCAGATCCTGTGAATGTTGACACCATAGGCATTTTAGATACCATTGCAGTTTCCTCATATGCAGCCTTGCATATGGAATTAGAAGAATGCAGGAGGCCATAAACCCAAAGGCTTGCAGAATTTGCCTTGCAAAACACTGGGTTTTTGTGGCCACTTGTTTGAAGTAGGTTGTCAAATGAATCCGTTTCTCTGGCATGAGGAAAGCCATCTGGGAAGTTGTATTCAAGCTTGCTCCCAGAAATATAATTTGCTGACAGGGCACCAGGTATGATTTCTTTTTGTTTATGGTGTACCCCAGACAAGTCAGTACCCTTTGAACAAAGGCCAGATGATTCAAAAGTATGTCCTGGCTTTCTGCCTGAATTAGACAATTGTCCAGGTATGGGTATTATTTGAATATTTCTTTGCTGCAGAATGCAATGACTGGAGCTAGGCACTTTGTGAATACCCTGGGCACAGTAGATAAACCAAAGAGCAGTGCAGAGAACTGCAGCCCACTTTGCAGCGTAGGTATCTTCTGCAAGACACCCTGACAGGGGTGTGCAGGTATGCTTCCTTTTAAGTCTAGTGTTGCCAACCATGCATCTTTGCCTAGCATAGGAAGCAGCTGGTGAAGAGTCAGCATCTTGAATTTTGGAATCACCAGAAAGGTATTTAGAGTAGAAAGGTCCAGGATAGGATGCCACATATTTCCTTTTCTGGGTACCAGGAAAATTCTCAAATAGAACCCTTGTCCCTTTTCCTCTTATGCTACCAACTGAATAGCCCCCATGCTAAAGAGAGAGGGTACTTGTTTCTGGGCCTCTGCCCACTGACTTGGGGGTAGATCTGGCCACCCACTTGGTGTTGGTAAGGAGTGGGAAGTGAAATCTGTATCCTTGGGACACTGTTTAAAACCCATTTGTCCTGGGAAATGAGTTCCCAGTTTTTGGCCTGCAAACCAATCTTTCCGCCTAAAGGAGCATTCAGATGGGAAGTGCTTGGAAGTTTCAGAAGCAAGTCATTGTGACTGTTTTCCATGGGGGGGGGGGGGGTCTTACTACTCCCTGATTTGGGAGAGGAAAACCCCACTGCTTAGTCTTCTCAGTCCCTTGGGACTGAAACCTGGGGTTTCTGCTATGTCTGGGTTTGGCTTGAAAAGACCTGGAAGGGGCTGGAAAGGACCAATTTTTAGACGGCCAGTGCCTACTAAATCTAGGAGGCTGAACTTGTAAGAAATATTTAACAGTTTGCATAGATTTAGCTTTATCTTCCATCTTTTTAAAAACTTCTTCAGCCTTGTTGCCAAACAGGTGGTCCTGGTTTAAGGGAGCATCCAACAACTTAGCTGCAACATGATCAGGTAAAGATAGCTCCTTGAGCCAAGCATGCCTTCTGAGCACAGACCCAGTAACAGCAGCCCTGCAAGAGGCCTCTAAAGAATCAAATCCGCATTGCAAAGTATGATTTCCAACCTGTTCAGCAGAATGCATTAAATCTTGTAATTATTTATTTTCCACACAGTCAGGAATACACATCATTTTCTGTTTAAGCAATCCAATAATATGTTGTTGATACTTTAACATATGAAACTGGCAGTTTAAAGCCCTAATGGCCAAGGTTGCATTAGTGTAAACCTTCTTACCCCATCTATCCGGCGCCATGGAGTCTCTATCAGAAGGGGTAGGATTTTTAGCAGAAGCCTTAATGCCCTTGGGTCCCTGTGAAATAGTCTCGGGATCCACAGTAGGATCTTTAAAAAGGAATTTGTGGGAATCAGGAACCCTGTAGTATATGTGAGGTTTTCTGGAAGCAGGAGGCAAAGAATCAGGGGTCAAACTAGATTCCGAGAAAGCATCAACAATGTCTAGTACAGGAAGAAAAGCTAAAGGCCTATGCTGAGGCAGGAGTAAGAAATCCCTAAGCCTCTTTTTGGAATCAGAAAAATCCTGGCTTTCCCCAGTGGAAATGCTCCCTAGAGTATGTAAGGTTTCACTAAAAGCAAAATCCTCTGGAGTGGAAGCAGAGGGAATAGAGTCCTCTGCATCAGAATCCTCATAAGTAGATAACGGCAAATCCCGATCAGAAGAATCAGAAAAATCAGAATTCTGGTCAGAAGATTCATAAATAACTTCAGTCCTACGTCTTTTAGTAGGGGGAGGCTGGCTTCCCCTGATTAGAGTTCAGCCATTCTTATCATTTGTTTAGGCATAGAGGCCTGAGAATGCGGCCTGGGCACCGTTTTTTTAGGCATGGTTCTAGATTTAGGCCTAAAAGAAGGAGGTGTCAGTTTAAAATACAAGTCCGTAGGCCTGAATACACCCTCAGAAGCCGGTGCCAGCACAGCGGCTCCGGACCCATCCAAGGTACAGAAATCTACAGGTTCCATAGTTGAAGCATCTCGTGGCATACTGGATTCCCAATGGGTCTCGGTAGAGGGCTGCGAATCAGAAGTAGCGGATATCAGGGGCTGCGAAAGCACCTCACTGAGTACCGGTGAACTGGCTTAGAAGCGTCATAGGCAGTTTTGGACCTCGGCGGCCTGTCTCTGTCTTTATCCTTGCGTTTTTTTTCAGAATCCTGGTAGTCGGATGGCTAACTGACATTTCTGGATAATTAAACCGAGAACCGAAATATTTATAGGTGAAAATATACTGACGACTGATAGTGCGTTGCGTTGATTAAATAAAGCACAAAACAGACAGCAAGGTATGTCGTGGTCAGGGCCTAGGAAAGGAATACAGTACAAATGAAAATCTTTATGAGGTATTTGCTTTCCACAAGTAATGCAATTATTAACTTTTACGGACATCGGTGAGGAGCAAGAAAAAGTTTCCCCAATGGGGTACTTGGCTTTAGTTGAAGACTTCGGTTCTGAAACACGAAAACGAAAATTTCATGAGTCTGCCGACCAGCACTTGTGAACTGCTTCTGCTTTGGGCACCGCACGGCAAGAAAGACTGACGCAATGGTGTCGGCTGCATGTTCTATACCCCTGATGACCTGACGTCATGGAAGAAGGGACAGCAACCGATGCAGGAACCAAGACTTTGTTAATCAGGCCGACTGAGGGCTACTGCAAGCAGATAACCCAAAAGTGATGACTGCTACAGTGAAACACGAAGAACATCAAGGATTCCTCTGAAGACGGGGTGGGTGAAGACCAACTACCTCAATGTTTATAGATCTCGAGGATGTCCCCAAAAGACACCTCCTAGGACGGTATCCTGGGGTGCAGTTTCCTTCCTCGAAATCTGTGTCTTCAGTGAGGGACTCTTCAGAGGAGTTGAAGTGCCTCTTCCAAGCAAGCTCCTCCATGGCAGGGCTGACAGTACAGTTGTGTACACTTATCATAAATGTAGATAGGTCTGAGTGTATTCACTGTTGCAGTCATTACATTTGGGTTATCTGCTTGCAGTAGCCCTCAGTCGGCCTCATTAACAAAGTCTTGGGTCTTATGCCTGTTGCCGTCTCTTCTTCCGTGATGTCAGGTCACCAGGGGTATAAAACTTTTAGTTATGTACTCACCATAACTTCAGATGTTTGGGATCCATCTCGCCTACATTCTGAATGATGGGTTCGGAGCCGATCCCTCGGCTCCGACTCGGCACGCTTATGCCAAAGAGCGAAGTCTCTTATTGGCTGAGCTTACTATATCCCAGGATGCACCACTACCAGTCCCCCAGATCTAGTTTGTCCGCATACATGCACACACGCATACCCTGCTTATATAACATCGTCAGATGAAACAAGATAAAAACAGTTGAGCTCAAAACCGTTCAATCTCTTCTGATCTGCAAGGCAGGGGAAGGAGGGTGGGTATCAGGAATGTAGGCGAGATGGATCCCAAACATCTGAAGTTATGGTGAGTACATAACTAAAAGATGTTATGTGATCCTATCTCGCCTACATTCTGAATGATGGGACAGCGTCCCTAGCACCTGAATCCTGGGTGGCTCACTGGAAAACACTCCTGAGTACCGTGGAACCAAATGATGCTCGTCCTTTAGATGCCACATCCAATTTGTAGTGGGAAATGAAAGTGTGCGGTTGGACCAAGTAGCCGCACAAATTTCCGATATAGCGAGCTTGGAATGAAAGGCTATAGAAGTAGCCATAGCTCTGGTAGAATGAGCTTTGATAGATGATGTAAGTTGTTTATTCGAAGAATAGGCCTGAGTTATGCAATCTCTGATCCATTTTGAGATTGTAGCTTTTGTGATGGTTTGGCCCAATTTATTATCTGAGAAGGACACAAACAACTGGTCTGACTTAAGTTGCTGAGTCCTGTCTAAATAGAAGCGTAATTGCCTGTGAACATCCAATTTATGGAGAGTGTATTCTGCTTCATTAGAGAATTTTGGAAAGAAAACTGGTAGCTCTAGAGATTGTTGAAGACAGAAACTAGAACAGACCTTTGGGACAAAGGATGGATTAGGCCTAAGTGATACTCTATCCTTGTGGAAAATCAAGTACGGTGGTTTAATAGACAGGGCTTGAAGCTCTGAGACTCTTCTTGCAGAAGTAATAGCCACTAAGAATGCCGTTTTCCAAGACAGATATTTTAATTGCATGTAGCAGCCGGTTCAAAAGGGGAGATGTTAATGCGAAGCACCAAATCAAGATCCCACGGAGGTGCAGGATGAAAAACTGGTGGTCTTAACAGACTGCACCTTTAATGAGCGTTTTGCATAGTCTGCTGCTCATCAAAGGAGGATCCGTGGATTCATGGAATTTAGAGATAGCAGCTAGTTGGACTTTAATAGTTGAGACAGAAGATCCTGATTAAACAGGGATGTTAAGAATTTCAAAACCTCTGGGACAGGAGCAGTGATAGGGTCTAAGCCCTTGAGTTGAGCCCAGATAGCAAACCTCTTCCACTTACTGAGGTACAATTTGTTAGTGGTGGGTTTGTGGGCGAAGATAAAATGTGAACAACTTCGGGTCTAGTGTGTGCCTTCTAACTAAGGTTGGAAGTGGAGGAGCCATGCTGTCAATTTTAGAGATTGAAGGGACTGATGCCAATGTCCCGACTGATGGATTAGCAAATCCGGGATCAGGTCTAAGGTCCACGGATCGTTCACTGCATGCTTTTTTAGGTAAGGAAACCATATCTGACGAGGCCAGTATGGGGCAATCAGAATCATTGAAGACCCCAGTTGAGAAGCTTTTGAATAACTTTGGGAAGGAGTGGAATTGGAGGAAAGGCATAAAGTAGCCCTGTTGGCCAAGGTTGTGCTAGAGCATCCATGGCTGGTACTTCCTGATGTGGAATCAAGGAGAAGAACCTTTGGCACTTGGTGTTTTGTGGAGTTGCAAATAGGTCGCAGCACGTCCCCATCTCTTGAAAACCTGGGCTGCTACTGTGCGGTTTAGAGACCATTCGTGAGGAGAGAATTGTCCTGCTTAATTTGTCCGCCAATACATTTGACTTTCCGGGATGTGGGTCGCTACCAAGAAGCGGTTGGTAGCTACAGCCCATTCCCACACTCTCATGGCCTCTCTGCAAAGGGATACGATCTGGTCCCTCCTTGTTTGTTCAGATACCAAACCACCGACATGTTGTCTGTGTGGATGGCGATGATGCCCTGAGGAAGAAACTTGTGTAAGGCCTGTAGGGATAGAAGTACAGCCCTCATCTCCAACACGTTGATGTGGAGAAGAGCTTCATCCGGAAGCCAGGAGCCCTGAACTAGCCTGCCCAGACAATGCCCCCACCCTATCTGGGAGGCATCTGTCGTCAGGGTAACCACTGGAGGGAGAACAAAGGGTTTTCCCTGATCCAAGTTGGATGTCTGAAGCCACCAGCGAAGGTCCCTTTTGCATATTTCCGTAATCATGATGTGATGATTGAGGGGAAGATCCTGAAAGGACCATTGAGTTGACAAGAGCCACTGAAGAATCCTCATGTGTAATCTTGCTAGAGGAACTAAAAGAACCGTGGCAGACATTGAGCCTAAAACCTGTAGGACCATCCTGGCTGGGGCTTTGGATCTCGAGATTAGAGCTTGAACTTGGCCCTGTAAAGTTCGGATCCTTTCGGCAGGAAGAAAGACGCGCATCAATCTTGAGTCTATCTCTGCTCCTATAAACTTTATGCGTTGAGAGGGCAGCAAGACAGACTTTGACCAATTGAATGTAATCCCTAGGAAACACCCAGGAGATGGTGGCTTTGAGGTTGTCCATTAGTAGATGCCTGGTGGTGGCAGTCAGGAGCCAGTCGTCGAGATAGGAAACACTTGGAATCCAAGACTTCTCAGGTGAGCCGTCACTACTGCCAAACACTTGGTGAACACCCTGGGGCTGTGGTGAGACCAAAGGGCAGAGCACAAAATTGGTAATGACTGACTCCCAGGCTGAAGCGCAGATACCTTCTGGATGCCTGATGTATCGGTATGTGATAATAGGCGTCCTTGAGGGCTATGGAGCACATCCAAACATCCTTCCCCAACAACGGGAGAATGGATTGTAACGTGACCATTCGAATTTGGATTTCGTGACGGATTGGTTCAGTCTGCTGAGATCCAATATTGGTCTCAGGTCCCCTGTCTTTTGGCACTAAAAGAACCTGGAGTAATTTCCTGATCCGATCTGGTCTGTGGGGACCGGTTGGATGACTCCTTTTCTAGCAGCTTTAAAGCTTCTGGCTGCTATTTCCCTTGACTGGGTGGTGGGTCCGGGATTCTCTTGGACGGTGGGGTGAGTATTTGAATGGGATGGTGTAACCTCCGGCAATGATCCGAAGCACCCATCTGTCCTGAGTGATTGACTCCCAGGCTTTTAGGTGCTTGGCAACGACACCCGACTGGCTCCGAGCAGCACAGCCGGGCAATCCCTCATGGCGTGTGGGAGGCTGAAGAGCCACGAAAGGACTCGCGGTCTCCAGAATTGCGGGGCCCTCTGCCGCCTCTGGGACGGCGTCTCCCTGAAAAATTTCCCGCCCTCTGCCTCTGGACGGGAATCTTCCTGCTGTTGGGAGAAAAACTTGCGAGATTTTGAACCACATTTTCCCCCTCCTTTAGCCTTGGGGTAAGGCCGAAGGAGTGGAATAACGGCACCTCGGCAGATAACGTTTTCCCTCTTGCTCACAGCGGGTAAGGGTGTCTTTCACCTTGGGTCCAAACAATGAGGACCCATCAAAGGAGCGTCGGCGAAGGAAGACTTGAAGGCCTCCGAAACTGACACAAGCGGAGCCAGGCTTGTCTCGTGAGCCACGCCTGTGCCTGCGCTCTACCGCCTTCGGCCGCATAGGAAATGAGCCTCATGGACGAAGTTAGAAATTGGCGTAAGGATAGCCAACTGAGAGCTAACGGACTGGGCTAGCTGCTCAGGTAGGTTACCGAGAGGGAATCTGACAACTCCTTGACCAGATCCCTCTGAAGCCTGGTAAAATGTGCCAAATAATTCAGAGACCTTAAGGTAAAGGCCGCTGAAGTCAGGGTTAAGCTTCCCGTACCTATCCATACTCCTAGACTCCTTATTAGGAGGATGGATGGACGTTGAAGCCTCTGCCACGTCCTGTTGTGTAGCAGATGCCACCACCATGGCATCTACAGCCACGCCTTTAGTAAGGAACTCCTTCTCGGGGAGCAGATAAAAATTTATTTGGACGAGAAGGGACTGGTTCCACGGTATCTGGATGTTCCCACGCTTCGACAAACTAAATCCAGAAGCTCGTCAAGGGCGGAGACACCCAGGAGGCGGAGGGCTGAGCCCCAAAGGCCTTGAGGAGCACTGACTCGTCAGCAGAGGGGTTTGGATATCCAGCCGCCTCGTTGTTTGAGGATCTCTAAGATGTCTGCAAATGAGACATCATCCGAGGGCGACTTGGGACCCCTCTGCATCATCCATATCAGTGTCGATGTAATAGACTCGGGAGTCCACGTGCTTCCTCTTGCACGATCTCTTCCTTGGGGTTCCTCTGAAGACAACTCCGAAGAACCCTCAGGAGGAGGGAACCCCACTGGGGTAACCTCAGGCCTCGGGGCTCCGCTGGCTACGGACAGGGGAACTGCCAAAGACCCAGTCTCCACGCCCAGGAAGGTGCTGGTAAAACCGGAGAGATGGCCGAAGAGGACTTGGCCAAGGCACTCCTCATGGCCCTGAAAGCCGGACCCCAGAATCCTGGGAGTGTCCGGACTCGAGCCGTGATAGCCGACGGAAGTCCCGCAGAAGCACCGAGGGAGGCTCGGAACGAAAGCATAGGTCCTGAAACATCACCCCCGGGTCCAGCCGAAGAAGTCCGCGTACTAAACTCGGACCCGAAGGCCCGGGTTGGAGTAAGGGTCGGAGCCGACCCTGAGATCTCCACCGGCTCCAACAGCACCTGCTCCGACGGGCGAAGCTGTCGGCGGAGGAAGGGCAATGGGGTGGGCCAAGATCATCGTGCCCGAAACCAGCTGGGTCGGAACTGAAACAAATTTTTGGAAGACTGGGGACTGGAACAGTCTTTGGAGCACCCTGTCTATATCAGAATCCGACATCCTCGAAGACCGAGAGGAAACAGAACGGGTTCGAGAAGGCCTCTCCATCGGCCCCAAAGGGCTAGGGGACCGGCTCCGAGGCGACTCGATGAGTATCGGCGCCAAGGGAATACTCACAGCAGATTCCATCGGTGCGAGGTAGACTTGGCGCCGAGGAGGAAGTGTCTGGCGGCGACCCTTGTCGGCTCCGAGCAGCGGAGCCGACGAAGGTGACCCGCCTCTCGATGCCCCAGCCATCGGCTCCGAAGCCAGAGGAGTCGATACTGGTGGCATCGAGGCAGACCGTTCCAACCTCGGCTCCGAAGTCTTTGGAGCCGAAGGAGAGGCCTGCCTAAGTTTCTTGGCAGTCGGATCCGACGGACTGGTCGGAACCGAAGCTCTTTTCTTTTTGGCCGGAGCAGGAGAGGATGCCAAGGCTTCTTCAAAGGAAGGTTTAACTAACCCCTTAAGAATCAATTTATTTTTCCTCTCCTGGAGGACCCTTGAGGAAAAAGCGTGACATACACTGCATGACTCCTGCAAGTGCTTTGCCCGAGACAATATACACAGAGGGAATGATCGTCTGTGATAGACATTTTAAACCCGCATTGAACATTTTTAAAGCCCGAAGGCCTAGGGTTTGAGACATGATGTTACACAATTTTAGTCACTTTGACAGGAAAGTAAACCACTAAATTCTTACTGATGATAAAGCTAAGCTTACAGTAATAGCTTAATGCAAACACTTCCTGTAAAAAAGAACAGGGAACTCTAAACCAACTATAAAAATTACTAGAGACCCTGTAAAGCAATTAAAGGTTGAAAGTCCGGGAAGGCCCTGGATGGAGGGCGAAAACAAACTCAACCCAATCACACACAACAATTTTACAATCCAAATCGTACACAAAGTTAGCGATAGCCGTTAAAACAGCTTTTGTGAGCAAAAACAGCAAAAAACTGACAGAAAAGTTAGTTAATAAAAACTACTCAGCCCAGCCAGCTCGAGACCACGTCTTCGCAGCGAAGCGGCAAGCGAGATCTGGGAGACTGGTAGTGGTGCATCCTGGGATATAGTAAGCTCAGCCAATAAGAGACTTCGCTCTTTGGCATAAGCGTGCCGAGTCGGAGCCGAGGGATCGGCTCCGAACCCATCATTCAGAATGTAGGCGAGATAGGATCACATAACATCACGCAGCCGACGTCATTACATCAGTTTTTCTTGCCCCAAATGTCAGGTGCCCCCTAATGGGAAGCAATTAAATCTATAAATATACAAGGTTATACCTCAAACAAAAACACAAATACACCAAAAAGCTTTTAAGCATTGAAAAGGAGAGAAGAGGTATAGCCAAAAGAAGTCAGGGGGCTGGGAGGGAGGGTAACCAGGACTGCAACAGTGAATACACTCGAACATCTACGTTTATGGTAAGTGTACACAACTGTACTATGTTCTTCGTGTTTCATTGTTGCAGTCATTACATTTGGGTAGATTCCCAAAGCTAAGGATGGGAGGAGGAATTTAGATAGCATTAGGACCAGCTATAAGGCCCTGCAAAACTGCAGTGGCAAAGCCAGCGCTGAATTTAGAGAAAATTGGCAAATGGTAATGCTTGGTGAAAGTACTCCAGGTAGCAGCTTCTAGGATGTCCCTGGTCAGTGTGCCTCTGAGAAAAGCTGTAGAGGTAGATGCAGCCCTGGTTGAGTGGGGTCTGATCCCCTGTGGGATAGGTTTTTCCATGGTGCTTATAGCAGAAATTAATGCAATACCTATCCATTCAGAGACTGTTTGCTTTGAAATAACCTTCCCCTTTGTCCCTACAGCAAATCCCACCAGCAGTTGTGCAGATTTACTTAGACGTTTAGACCTGTCCAAGAAGAATCTAAGTTGTCTGTGCACATCTAAGGAGTGCAGTATCAGTTTCCCTTTGTTCTGTGGATTAGGAAAGAAGGTTGGCAAATGAATGGACTGATTAAAGGCCACATTGGATACCACCTTTGGCATGAAAGAGGGATTGGTCCTGAGGGACACACTGTCCGCATGAAAGATGATGAAAGGCTCCACTGCCACAAGGTCTGCACTGCCGGTTGCAGGAGTTGCAGCTGCTGTGAAGGTGGTCATGGGATGCCTTGCCCTATGGGTGGGGAGATCCAGGACATGTAGTAACCGTTTTGTAGGATAGACAGGACCCACTTGTCTGAGGTGAGATTGGTCCAACCAGGGAAGCAGTGAGAGAGGCGAGTTGACAGTGGTACAGAAGGAGGGGGTGGAGGAGGCAAAAGTGGCAGGTAAGTCAGATGTTACCTACCTTGTCCTGAAAGGGAGTTCTCTGACTAGAGGGAGGGGATGCTCTAGCTGGATCGAGCTTGAGGAGGTTGTTTCCTTGTGGGTTTACGAGGCATTGAAGGAGGGGCAGGATGGGAGTGCTTCCTAATAAACTGTTTTTGCTGGATAGTTTCTTTAAAATATGGGGTTCGGAGAAACCAGCAAATGTTCAAGGTCCTGCATTTCTTTGCCTTTTTGCTGCAGAGTCTTGAAAAGGTCTGCTACTTTAAAGCCAAAAAGTGAAGCATTGACTTGTCCAAGGGATCATCAATGAGCTTTTCCCTGAAATCATCAGGCAGGGGTTGTAGGCGAAAACAAGAATAAGGCAGATGCTGAAGCTGCTACCTGGCTGAGGATTCAGCAGCATCATAACTGCACCTGACTGAGTGTTTGGTAACCTGCGAAGAGAGCCAGGCGAGAGGACAGTGATGTTTAGGCAGGGGAATCTGGAATGTCAGCCAGATGTTTGGTGGCAGATTCTAAGAGGGACAGGGCGTACTTGGTCATGTGTTTGGTAATTTGTAGCTCTTAAGGCCAAGGTAGCCAAAGTATATATTCTTTTTGCCAAACCGTTTCATAGTTTTGCTGTCTTTGCCAGCAATGGGAATGGTGGTAAGATCTTGGAGGCTTTGCCCATAGAGATAGTGGCTGGATCAGCAGGGGGGACTTAAGCAGATGCTTAGTGTCAGGCACCTTGTAAAGCCTGTTTGGTCTGCATGGAGCAGGAGGTTGGGAGTCTGGGTTAAGAAACGTTGATAAGAAGGCATCTAAAAAGGCAGGATAGGAGGAACAGCAGATGGGCTAAGGGATTCCATTTGAACGAGGATGTAATATCTTTTTTTTGTACCTCAGTCATTTCTGAGGATTCCCATTTAAAGTGTTCCTCCAACCTGCAAACAGTTTCTCCAAAAGTCAGGTCTTCAACTTGTGAGTCAGGGCCCACTGATTATTCCTCTGGGGATCCGTACCTCAAAGGGGGGGGGGGGGGACATATCAGAGTTGTATGAAAGTGATTCTTCTGAGGAATGTGAAAGGACTTCCACATCCCTAGTGACGGTCTACAGTCTGAGGCCTATGGCTCAGGAGAGGAGGTGATGTGGAAGTAGTAACAGTCGAGGGTAGGCCTCAGTGCCATAAAAGCACTGAAAAGGCTTTGACTAAAAGCCTGCCAAATCAGGCATGCTTTCAGCTGTGGGAGAAATATGTTTTCTATTTTTTGTCTTCTTTTAAGTGGTCCAGCGGATGTCTGTGTGGGCCTAGAAACCAGAGACTGCAAAGGATCGGAGGGATCAGACAGGTCTTCAGAAAACGGGTTGCTATCAGTTCATCTAAACTTCAGCAGTTTGAACACCATATGTTCAAACTGTGAAGTTCGAAAAATTATTATTGCAAAGCTGCGGAACACCAAATTCTTTCCCAGGGAAAGAATTTGATGGGTCGTTTCTGTGGCTTCGCTATTTTCAACACTGTGGTGGAAAGTTATGGGTCGGGTTCGGGTAAGTGTGCAATTGTGCGGACGTTAGGGCATGGGTTAGGGCACGGGTGAGGTGGGTGTGCGATAGTGACAGACTTTAGGGTTAGGGCAGAGTAGGTGAGTTAGGGTCAGGCGCAGGTCAGGGGAGTGTGTGATAGTGACGGACCTTAGTGTTAGGGTTTGGGTTAAGGTAAGTCGATAGATAGTAGTGTATATACAGTTTAGTGTAGGGTTAGATAGTTTCATAGTTTGGTACTAGGCTATCTGCCCTGGGGCATTTATAAGCCTAGTCATAGTGATGTGGCTTTCGCCACCCCATGTAATGTGACAAAAGTGTACAGAATAGATTTAGAATACTGTGCCTCTGTCTAGTAGTGACACAGTGGAGACCCCCTTACATAATAGAATTAGTTTACTGTGCCCCTGTCTAGTAGTGACACAGATGACCCCTGGGGTAAACCTACGATCTCCCATACACTCGTCAAGTTTTCTCTTGAAGAGAGTCAGTGAGGGGCTCTGCCTAACATGAACTGGGATTCTGTTCCAGAGTATGGGAAGCCTCTGAGTTATGAATCTGTCCCTCCAGCATGTCCTATTCATATTTGTGCTGAGGTTCAAATCTTTGCTCTCGTGGTTCTGATGGATTTGGATTTTTTGAGGTGGAGCATGTCCATCAATTCCTGATTGGACATGGCCTTGTATGTCAGGCACAGATCACCTCTGAGTAGGCGGTATGCTACTGAATAGAGTTGGAGTTTCTTTAGTCTGGCAGCATATGACATAAGTTGCGAGACCCTTGATCCTCTTGGTGAGGTACTTTTGGGGTCTCTCTAGCTGTTGCAAGTGCCGGATGAGATACATACCAAATGGGGCATTGTACTCAATCATGGGCCTGATAAGGGAAGAGTACAGGGGCACAATGACCTCCTTTGATCTGGATATGAATCCCTTCATGATAAGGTGGGCAAGGTAGAAAGTCTTTCTAACCACTTTGGCAACGTGGGTGTCAAACGAGAGGTCACTATCGACTTGGGTCCCCAGGTGTCTGATTACTTTTTCCGTACTCAGTGGGTCACCGCCTATGTGATAATTTGTGGGCACTTTGTTTTTCCCAAAGGGGATGACTATACATTTTTTGGCATTTAGTTTAAGGCCATGACTCCGGCACCAGTTGTCCGTTTCAGTGAGGCCTTTCTGTAGGATGTATGTGTCAGCTGGTGTATCGACTATGGCGCCTAGTTTGCAGTCATCTACGAACTTGGTCAGCCACAACCCTCCCATGTTTGCTTTCACATCTGAGAAATAAATGTCGAACAAGAGGGGCCCCAGGACAGAGCCCTGTGGGACACCACTTGTCACTGGCTTTGAGTCTGACATGGCTCCAGCGATTTTGACTTTATGGGTTCTATCCTTTAGCCAGTTTGCCACCCATCTTGTGACATATGGATTTACATTTAAGCTGTTGAGCTTGTCTATGATGCCAGAGTGGGGTATTGTGTTGAAAGCTTTAGCCAAGTCCAGGTAGGCTGTATGGACTGCTTTGCCCTCGTCAATGGCTCTAGTGACTGTTTCAAAAAAGTCAACCAGGTTCAAAAGGCAGGATCTGCCTTTTACAAAGCCGAACTGGGTGGGATCAAGTGTCTGTAAGTCCCCAATGTCTCTGTTTATTAGTTTCATAATGATTCTTTCCATGCAGACCAGGCTGGTTAAGCTTATGGGGCGGTAGTTACCAGGGTCAGTAGAGGTGTCTCCTTTGTGGAGTGGGACTACTGTTGCTGTACGCCAGTTTTCAGGTACATATCCTGTAGTAAGGCTAAGGTTAAATAGAATTTTTATGTGCGGGTTTAGCTCCTCTTGGAGTTCACGTAGCATGCAACCCGGGATACCGTCAGGTCCCATTGATGCTGTGTTTTTAGCTTTGCTGAGGGCGGTTCTCACCTGGACATCTGAGAAGACAGGGAGGTTACATTCAGCTGGGATAAGCATTTCTTCTTTTGGGGGTGAGGGAGGGGAGAAATTTGCACTGAACCTGTCTGCCAGAATGTTGGCAATATCTGTGGGATCAGTGTATTTTTTGTCATTGTGAACTAACTCTGAACATATCTGAGGGTTCCCACCCAGGTTTCTAACATAGTTGAAGGCCTTGTGGTTATCTTTAGTGTCCATAGCGATTTTTCTCTCAAAGTTGGCCTTGGATGTTTTTATGAGAGAACGTAGCTTTCTACTAGTGCTGATCAGAGATGCCTTCTCTTTATGGGATTTTGCTCTGTCGTGCAGTAGCTTTCTTCTTTTGTTATACAATTTGTTTATGGCTGGGGTCCACCAGACAGGACGCCTGCCCTTGGTGGAGAGGGTCTTGGTTTTATTTGGGATTGCATGATCCATGCATTCTTGGAGATGTCCGTAGAAAGCATTTGTGAAGGATTCTGCATTGTGGGATGTGGTTTCCACTGTCCCAGTGGGCTTAAATGATACCATCTCAGTTTTAAGAAGTGTAAAGTCGGCTTTTGAGAAGTTTTTCACTGTAGTCTTTTGTGTTGGGGGTGGAAGTGGGATATGTATATCCAGGGTGATTAGTTTGTGGTCAGATCTCACTAGTGAAGGGTATACTTCCGGTGTGGAGCACTTTGTCCCCATGTTTGTGATGATCAGGTCTAGTATATTATCTCCCCTTGTGGGAGAGGTGACTAGCTGTTCCACTGCGTTTGAATTTATGAATTCCAGGATCCTTTGGGCTAGGGTGTTTGGGCTAGAATAATGCACCCAGTCTATGTTAGGGTAGTTGAAGTCTCCCAATATGATGGTGTTTGGTGAGACATTCATATCCTCCAATGTCTTCAGGAAGGTTGAGTGGGGTTCCTGAGATTGGGAGGGTGGTCTGTAACATGCTACCAGTTGTATAGCAGTTTTGCCTACGGTTAGTTGCACCTGGATGGTCTCTGATGCTTCATGTGTTGCCACCAACGTGCAGGTGTGGGTGTCCTTGATGAATATGGACACTCCCCCTCCCTTTTTGGTTTGGCCCGAGTTTTGGGGCCAAAAAGCATGATACGAGGTATAGCCTGGTAGCGCTGAGGTGCTCTCTGGAGCCTTGAACCAGGTATCAGTTACTGCACAGACATCGATGTCCTCCATACTGAGGAGTGCTTCGAGAACCTGCATCTTGAGATTTAGACTTCTGGCGTTGAGCAGCATTACCCTTCATTTTTTTCCATTTTTGTTTTCTAAGGAGGTGGGTTTGTCTTTTGAGCCTTGCCTAAAAAAGGCACTATGGGGGAGGCAAGAGCCTTAGCCAATATCCGGAAGCCCAGTGGTGACAGATGCAAGCCGTCCCTTGCGAAGCAGCGTGGCTTGTCCAGCATGTCATCCCAAGCAGACAGACATTGGATCCCCCTAGAATGACACCAGTATTTGAGCCAGTTATTAAAGCTGGTCATCTTGTCTTTGTATTGTGTCATCATTCTTGGTGAGGGCAAGATGCTGCTCAGGGTCAGGGTCATACCAGCCTGGGCTACATAATCAGAGAGCTCCTCTATGTCTCTTTTCATGTAGTCCAGGGAGGTACATCTCAGGTCATTCACGCCGGCATGGACAATGACAGAGTCATATTTGTACTTGCTTTGGAGTGACCTGAGTGCGTGTGTTATGTGGTGGACCCTAGCTCCCGATAGGCAACTCACCGTTACCCTCTCCTTGCTCAGCCTGGTAAGCGGAGCGTCAGTGTGTCTGACTATAGAATCACCTATTACTAGTGCATCAGGCATGGTGTTTGGCCTTAAGGGCTGTGATTGTTTGACACACTGATTTATTGAATATGTGATGCATGTGTTATGTTTTGAGGTGGTGGATTTTTGGGTGTCTGCTTTGGGAGCCTCTGTTGTTTTGGTAAGTTTTTTGTTAGAGCCTCCGAGTATGTCTTTGTGTTATGTGTTTGGTTTGCAGTTGTGGTAGGTTTATGTGGGACTGGGTTTGGTGTGTGTGTGTGTGTGTGTGTGTGTGTGTGTGTGTGTGTGTGTGTGTGTGTGTGTGGTTACCTTCTCCTCCTGTCTGGTCTTGCCAGTCCTGAGTTGAGAGAGTTCAGCCTCCAGTTTGGCTATATAGTTGCATCTCTCACATGTATTTGTGTTTGTTGGGAGGAGGAGAGGGTTGTCTGGGTGCATGAGACAATTGTACCATTGTCTCAAGATTCAAAGATTAACCAGCTGAACCGGAGAGGATGCCAGCAATCTACCACTCGACATGCTGGAATATTATAAGGGAGTGCTGTGCCTTTAAGGGAACTGGGTACTCACAGGGAAGGTAGGTGGATGTAGTGCTTACTTTAGTTAGCGAGTGTTTACTTAGAAGAGAGGCTTTGAGAACAAGTGCTTGGCTTATAATAAAGCGATTAGACTAGATTATTATAAGAGTAGAGCTTTCTTAAGGAAAAATTTGAAGAGCAGACTTGGCGGAGTCAGAAAAGTTTAACCTTGTTTAACCGGCGCTGTGCTATGTGTACAACTGCGCAAAGCCGTGCAAACGCCGATTTTAAACAGGGAACTTCAAAAGAGCTAGAAATGGTCCAAAACAACCAATTACTACAAGCGTTTGTGCTGAGGTCACTCCTTCAGGGACAGATAGACTGCTCAAGGCTCCCCACTCCCACTGGTGAGCAAAGAAACTTCCTTCTATCCAAGTAAGGCAATGGACACCACAGGAACTACACCACAGCCCAGAATACAGCAAAGCCTGTATACTGGTCTAAACTAGTCGAGGAGAGGTGGTAAAACAAGGATATTTTTTTGTTTTTGAGATAGAAAGCACACCGAAATGCAGGAAACAGTAATAAATCAGTTACACAGGCTAGCACACTTTAGTGGGCACCCTCAACAGTTAAATTTAACAAACAAACAACTTTTGACCAATTTTCGACTAAATGAAACTTTAAGTGCAGATAATATATAATGCAACAAACACTTAAAAAAACAGTTTAAGCTTGTTCAAGGTAAGCAAGAGAAGGTATTTCAGGTAAAAAACAGCAAAAAATACTTAAATCAGGAAAGTAGTCGCTTTTCTCACTTCTCTGCTGCTAGGACCACTCTGCAGGACCATGAGGAGCTGTTGCTGAGTAGTATAGCCAGAAAAAAACGCTCAGAGGCGGATTTTAAACAGGGAACTTCAAAAGAGCTAAAAATGGTCCAAAACAAACAATTACTACAAGCTCTTGTGCTGAGGTCAGTCCTTCAGGGACAGATAGGCTGCTCAAGGCTCCCCACTCCCACTGGTGAGCAAAGAAACTTCTTCTATCCAAGTAAGGCAATGGACACCACAGGAACTACACCACAGCCCAGTGTATGTGTGTGGATTGCTGTTTTTTTTATCTGCTTGTGTTGTGTGTGTGTTTCTTGGAACAGCGATTTTTTTCCCTGGGGAAAAAAAATGGCTGCTCTAAGCCTTCGATGTTTTTGCACTTCAAGGTTAGAAGTTTGAATATATGGTGTTCGAACTTCTGCCGTTTCGAAGCGATATAGACCCTCAGAAAATGCAGGTTCTCCCCCAGCATCTGAAGCAGGCGCCATAATAGCCTCTGTGAACGTGCCCTCACCTAGGAATAGAGCGGCATCCTTAAAGGTACCTGCGGTATCCGCAGCGGTGGATCTGGGTCCAGATACTTGTACCAAGCAGATGTCAGCCACAGGACTGACAGCAATGGACAAAGGCCGTAAGGTCTTGACCTTCTTTTTTGGCAATTCTGAGGAGACTTATGAGGAGCCCTCCATTCCTAAAGTAATCTGCTTCAGAAATTGGTTTTCTAGGTAAAGATGTAACGAATGCAAGCAATTCCCAGACAAAAAAGGCACCTATCATGGGCGTCCTTATGAGGGATTCGGCAACCACATTGACACTTACCCTTTCTGGATGAAATGAACAAGCAATACAGACAAGGACTGAAAGGTCCCCAATGCTGTACTAAATCTGGTGTAAGCAGTAGCAGAAACACCTGGCGTACAAGTGGCAGCTGAAAAGTTCTGAGGGCTGGGGTGTACCGATGTCAACTTTATGGCCCACGTTCTCTCAGCCACGTTAGACGTCTCATGCACCTTGGAGGGACGTAAAGCTTTTGAATACTAGCCATATGTACGTCAGACTAGAGGAGTAAACCTATATGCAGGAATGCTGCAACATGGGAATAGGACATTTTATGGCTATCCCCAGAAAGGAGCAAATGTATTTAATATCTTGCTCTTAGTATATGCCTAGTCAGGGTGGCAATGAGCCAGTCATCTAAATATTGAAACCACTGAATCCCTGCAGTCAAGTGAGATGCTATCACTGCCATGCACTGTGGGAGCTGTGGAGAGGCCAAAGGGCAGTGCTCTGAACTGGTGGTGAATGGTCCCCAGCCAGAAGCATAAATACCTTCTGGAATGCCTGTTCATTTTTATATGATGGTACACATTTTGAAGGTCTTTCGAGGACATCCAGTCGTCCTTGTTCAGGAAGGGTAAAATGGATTGCACTGTGACCATCAGAAACTTTTTTATTCCAAACTGACTTATTCAAAATGCTGAGATTCAAAACTTGTCTCCAGTCCAGTCTTCTTTGGCACTAAAAAAAATCTTGAGTAAATTTGGGATTCTATCTGGTTTGGTGGGACCACTTGGATCTTGTGGCAGCTTTTATATTTCTAGTGCTGCTGCTCTCTCCTCTGACTGGGTAGAATATCGGGAATTTTGCATACAGTTTGAAGTGGAAGTGGAAAATGGAACTGTATAACCTCTGGAAATAATATTTGGCACCAAAGTTTCTCTTGTTATAGCCATCAGGGCTCTCTGGTGCAGAGATAGTATATGCCCAATTGTCTCCAGAGGGGGACAATCTGGCCTCATTTCAAGAGCACTGATAGGGTTTCTCAGAGAAAATCTCCAGATCCCTGGTCTTGCAAGCCTCCTCTGCTGCATGAACAGCATTGATCATTAGAGATCTCCCCTCTGGCTCTAGGAGAATAATCCCCACATGTGTCTTGGAAAGAAGCCTGGGACTTTGAAACATTTTCTAATCACCTTGCTGATTCCTAGTAAAGGATCTTTGAGGGAATGAAAAGCATATGCTCACTGCAGAGAGGGTCTTTCCATACTTTTCACACTTGCAGAGTGCCCTTCACTTTTGGGACAAACGAACTGCCGTCAGAGGGTACTCTGATGAACGAGGACTTGAAAGGCCCAGCAAAATCACAATCTCATCCAAGCTTGCTGCCTAATGGATATGCCAAACCCCGCTACCATTGAGAAACGTTCGGCTGCATGTGAGATAAGACTCATGGGCAAATCTGAAATGGAATAGAGGGGTAGTCAACTGAGAGGCCACAGAAGATTGAGCCTCAGCAGTAATGGTCCCTAAAAGGGATTTTGAAATTTCTTTGATCAAGTCCCTTTGCAGTCTGGTAAAATGTGCCAAACATATTAGCGACACAAGGTTAAAGGTCGCTGATGCATATACATGCTTCCCAAATCTGTCCATCGCCCTAGACTCCCTGTTAGAGGGATGAACAGAACTCTTTTGGCAAGATCCTTCTTAGAGGCTGCTGTCACGACTAAAGCATCCAAGGTCACCCCTTTACTCAAAAATTCCTTCCAGATAGGTGGCCAAAATCGGATCTGGCTCTTAGGGACTGGATCAAATGAGTCAGCTACTGACTCTTGGAAAGTTAAGTGCCTCCTCTTTCACTTCCTCTTCCTAGGGACTTTATTGGTGGGATGTTCCGGTGAAGCATTGTAAGAGACTGTAAAGCCCTGCTGGGTGGTTTGGTGGCCTTGAGCTGGCTGTCCCTGTGGTGTATAATGATGTGGTTCTAAGCGTAGCGATAGCTAAAACTTTTAGTTATGTACTCACCATAACTTCAGATGTTTGGGATCCATCTCTACATTCTGACTGATGGGTTCGGAGCCGATCCCTCGGCTCCGACTCGGCACGCTTATGCTATAGAGCGAGGCCTCTAATTGGCTGAGCTATCTTTATCCCAGGATGCACCACCACTAATCCCCCAGATCGTGTTTGTCCGCATTCATGCACACATGCACAATTTGTTTATATAACATTGTTAGATGTTTCAAGATGAAACAACAGGATTCGGACCTTCTGATATCCTCTGATCTCCAAGGAAGGGGGAAGGAGGGTGGGTTATTAGGAATGTAGGCAAGATGGATCCCAAACATCTGAAGTTATGGTGAGTACATAACTAAAAGATGTTATGCGATCCTATCTCGCCTACATTCTGACTGATGGGACAGCGTCCCTAGCACCTAAATCCCGGGTGGCTCATTGGAAAACACTCCTGAGCACTGTGGAACCAAATGAAGCTCGTCCTCTAGATGCCACATCTAATTTGTAGTGGGAAATGAAGGTGTGCGGGTAAGACCATGTAGCCGCAGCACAAATGTCACCAATAGCAAGCTTAGAATGAAATGCTACCGAAGTAGCCATAGCCCTTGTAGAATGAGCCTTGACAGAGGTGGTAAGCTCTTTGTTAGAATAAATATAAGCTTGAGTAATACAGTCCCTGATCCATTAGGCAATAGTGACCTTTGTGACAGCGTTGCCCAATTTGTTTTCTGCAAAGGATACAAACAACTGATCTGTTTTCCTTGTTTGTTTGGTCCTATCTAAATAAAAACATAACTGTCTGTGGACATCTAGTGTGTGGAATATAAACTCCGCTTTGTTGGAGTATTTTGGGAAAAAAACTGGAAGCTCTAACGATTGTTGTAAGCATAAAGTAGAACAAACTTTAGGAACAAAAGAAGGATTTGGTCTGAGGGATACTCTGTCTGTATGAAAAACCAAGTACGGGGGTTTCACTGACAAAGCTTGAAGCTCTGAAACCCTTCTGGCTGAAGTAATCGCCACTAGAAAGGCTGTCTTCCATGATAGAAACTTTAGATCACAGGTAGCTGCTGGTTCAAAGGGGAAAGAAGTCAAGGCACGCAACACTATATCGAGATCCCATGGAGGTGCAGGATGAGAAATCAGAGGTCTTAATAGAGCAGCACCTTTCAAGAAGGTCTTACACAATCTGTTGCTCATTAAAGGTGGGTCTATGGATTCATGAAAATTAGAAATTGCTGCCAATTGTACTTTGATGGTAGAAACTGAAGAGCCTTGATTGAAAAGAGAGGTCAGAAATTTTAGTACTTCTGCCACGGAAATAGAAATGGGGTCCAGGCCCGAGTTGAGCCCAAATAGCAAACCTTTTCCATTTGCTAGAATACAGTTTCTTTGTAGCAGACTTATGGGCTGAAGATAATATGTGCACAACATCTGGATCCAGTGTATGACTCCTGACTATCGTCGGAAGAGGAGGAGCCAGGCCGTCAATTTTAAGGTGTGTAGGGACTGGTGGAATAGTCCCGACTGATGAATCAGTAGGTCTGGGACCTGGTCCAGGAACCATGGACCTTCCAGAGCATGTTTCGAAGATAGGGAACCACACTTGGCGAGGCCAGTAAGGAGCAATTAAGATCATCTTGCTCCCTAAGAGATGCCTTTTGAATCACCCTGGGGAGGAGAGGAAATGGAGGGAAGGCATAAAGCAAGCCGGTGGGCCAAGGATGGACTAATGCGTCCATGGGGCCCTTCCCCGGAGCCGGGGTTAGGGAGAAAAATTCTTTGCACTTCGCATTCAGAGGAGTCGCGAAGAGGTCGCAACACGGAACTCCCCATTCGCTGAAAATCTGATTTGCAACTGTCATATTCAGAGACCATTCGTGAGGAGAGAGGATGGTTCTGCTCAATGTGTCGGCTATGACATTGGACTTGCCCGGTATGCGAGTGGCCACTAGGAAGCGTTTGGTCGAGACTGCCCATTCCCAAACTCTCATGGCTTCTCTGCAAAGAGGATAGGATCTGGTCCCTCCCTGTTTGTTCAGGTACCAGACAAATGACATGTCTGAGTGAACAGCAATTACGCCCTGAGGGAGATAATCGTGAAGGGCTTGAAGGGACAGGAGTACTGCCCTCATTTCTAGGATGTTGATATGAAGAGGAGTCTCTTCCGGGTGCCATTTGCCTTGGACTGACATGCCTAGGGAATGCCCCCCCCCACCCCATCTGGGAGGCATCCGTGGTCAAAGTGGCCGCCGGAGGAGGAAGAACAAAGGGTCGTCCCTGATCCAAATTGGAGGGCACTAGCCACCAGCGAAGGTCCCGTTTGCAAAATTCCGTGATCCATATGAAGTGATTGAGAGGGAGTTCCTGAAAGGACCACTGAGTTGAAAGAAGCCACTGGAGGATTCTCATGTGCAACCTTGCCAAGGGGACTAGAAGAACCGTGGCAGACATGGATCCCAATAGCTGCAGGACCATTCTGGCTGGGGCTTTGGACCTGGGGAGTAAGGCTCGAACTTGATTTTGTATGGTTTGAATTCTGTCTGTAGGTAGATAGACTCAAACCAGATGCGGGTCTATCTCTACCCCTATGAATCTTGTTGTTTGAGATGGCCGCAACACAGACTTTGGCCAATTGAAGGTGATTCCAAGGGAATTGCCCAGTGATATAGTGGCTTGTAGGCTCCGCAGAAGTAGATGCTTGGAGGTGGCAGTTAGGAGCCAGTCGTCTAGGTACGGAAACACCTGGAATCCTAGACTTCTCAGGTGAGCAGTCACTACTGCCAAGCACTTGGTGAACACCCTGGGGGCTGTGGTGAGACCAAAGGGCAGCGCACGGAACTGAAAATGACTGCCTCCTAGGCTGAAGCGCAGATGTCTCCTGGACGTTTGATGTATCCTGATATGATAATACGCGTCCTTGAGATCTATGGAGCACATCCAAACACCCTTCTCCAACAATGGGAGAATGGTTTGTAGAGTGACCATTTGGAACTTGGACTTTCTGACTGAACGGTTTAGGATGCTTAGGTCCAAAATGGGCCTCAAGTCCCCGGTCTTTTTTGGCACCAAAAAGAATCTTGAGTAAGTCCCTAATCCGATCTGGTCTGCGGGGACTGGTTGGATGACTCCTTTTTGCAGCAGCTTTGAAATTTCTGAGGCTGTGGTATCCCATTGACTGGGTGGCGGGTCCGGGATTTTTTTGGACTGAGGGGTGGGGGTGGTGGTGAGAGAATGGGATGGAGTAACTTCCGGCGATAATCCGAAGCACCCATCGGTCCTGAGTGATCCCTTCCCAGGCCTTCAGGTGCTTCGAGAAACTACCCCCGACTGGCTCCGGAGTAGCACAGCCGGGCAATCCCTCAGGGACTATGAAAAGCTGAACAGCCACGAAAGGACTCGCGGTCTCCAGTGTTGCGAGGGCCTCTGCCGCCTCTGGGACGGCGTCTTCCGGATGAATTTCCCCCTCCTCTGCCTCTGGAGAAGGAACCTTCCTGCTGAGAGGGGTAAGGCTTCTGAGATCTACGGAACCACATTTTCCCTCCTCTTTTAGCCTTGGGATAAGGCCGAAAGGGAGTGGAAAATCGTGCCCCTACGGCAGTAGTCTTACCTTCCTGTTCACAGCGGGTTAGTGTGTCTTTTACCTTGGGTCCAAACAGGGAGGACCCATCAAAGGGGGCGTCGGCAAATGAAGACTTAAAGGCCTCCACGAAATGACACAGGCGGAGCCAGGCTTGTCTCCGTAGAGCAATGCCTGTACCCGCTCTACTCGCCTCGGCCGCATGAAATGAGCCTCATGGACGAGTTCGAAATGGGCGACATTGTAGCCAGCTGAGAGCCAACCGTCTGGGCCAGCTCCTCAGGCAGGTTACCCAAGAGGGTATCGGATAGCTCCTTAATCAGATCCCTCTGGAATCTCGTAAAGTCGTCAGGTAGTTCAAGGACCTCAGTGTAAAGGCCGCTGAACTAAGGGTGCGCTTTCGTGCCGATCCATGCTCCTAGACTCCTTATTAGGAGGATGGACGGACGTAGAAGCCTCTGCTACATCTTGCTGGGTAGCAGATGCCACCACCATAGCATCTACAGCCACACCTTTAGTAAGGAACTGTCTATCCAGGCGCCGAGAAATTTGTTCGGACGAGCGGGCACCGGTTCCACAGAGTCTGGGTGTTCCCACGCCCTTCGACAGATCAAATCCAAGAGCTCGTCGAAGGGCGGAGACACCCAGGAGGCGGAGGGCTGAGCCCCGAAGGCCTTCAGGAACACCGACTCATCAGCAGAGGGAGGTTTGGACTGCCAGCCGCCTCGTTGTTTTAGGGCTTCCAGGATGTCTGCAAAGAAGACATCATCCGAGAACGACTTGGGGGACCCTTCTGCATCATCGAGATCAGTGTCAGATGTCACAGAATCATCAGGGGAGTCAACGTGCTTCCTCTTGCACGATCTCTTCCTGGGAGGTTCTTCCGAAGAGGCTTCAGAAGGACCTCCAGGAGGGGGAGAAACCCCAGCGGGGGTAACCTGAGGCCCAGGGGCTCCGCTGTCTAAGGACAGGGGGACTGCCAACGACCCAGTCTCCAAATGTAGGGAAGGAGCTGGGGAAACTGTGGAGGTAGCCAAGGAAGATTTGGCTAAAGCACTCCTCATAGCCCTGAAGGCGGGACCACCAGAATCCTGGGAGGGTCCCACGACAGTGGACGGTACTCCCGCCGCCGACGCACCGAGAGGGAGACTTGGGACCGAAAGCATCAATCCCGAAGCCTCCCCCCCAGGGCCGAAGGAAGAAGTCCGTGTACTGAACTCCGACCCAAGAGCCGGAGTTGGAGCAAGGGTCGGGCCCGACCCTAACACCTCCACAGGTTCCACCAGCACCAGCTCCAACGGCGCCGAAGCTGTTGGAGGAGGAAACACAGTAGGGGAGTGGACCATCGGCTCCAAAGCCAAATGGGCTGGAGCCGAAACCATCTTTTGGAACACTGGAGACTGGAAGAGTCGAAAGAGCACCCTGTCGATGTCCGAATCAGACATCTTGGATGATCTCGAGGATACCGATCGGGCCCGAACAGATTTCTCCATCGGCTCCAAAGGGCTAGGGGACCGGCTCCGAAACGACTCAACAACTATCGGCTCCGAGGAAGGTTTCAAGGAAATTTCCCTCGGTACCGATAAGGACTTCGGCTCCGAGAGGGAAGAGTCTGAGCCGATGACCCTTATCGGCTCCAATATCAGTGGAGCCGATGAGGGTGACCCGCCTCTCGATGCCCCAGACCTCGGCTCCGAAACCAGAGGGGTCGAGGCTGGAGGCATCAAGGCAGACCGTTCCGACCTCGGCTCCGAAGTCCGTGGAGCCGATGGAGAAGTCTGCTTAGTTTTCTTAGCGGTCGGTTCCGACTGACTGGTCGGAGCCGACGCTTTCCTCTTTTTAGAAGGAGACGGAGAGGAAGATAAAGCCTCCTCGAAGGAAGGCTTGATTAATCCCTTGAGGATTAATTTGTTTTTCCTCTCCTGGAGGACTCTCGAGAAAGCGTGGCACACACTACACGACTCTTGCAAATGCTTAGCACCTAAGCAATAGACGCACGAGGCGTGGTCGTCCGTTATGGACATTTTAAAACCACACTTCGTGCATTTCTTAAACCCGGAGGGTTTGTGTTCTTTAGACATAATTATCCAAGTGACAAAAACACTAAACTTTAGTTAAACACCACAAGTTTAAGAGATATAAAGTTTAACCAACCTAAACTTTAACAAGTATAACAAATATAACAATAATATATATATATATATATATATATATATATATATATATATATATATATATATATATTTTTTTAAACTAAACAGTTAGTGGACAAAAAACGAGATAAAGAGGGTCAAGACTCTCTAACTTAAACGGGTACTTGACCCAAGAATATTCACAAACAGCAAAGTAACAGGGGAAGGCCCCTCTAACTAAACGGAAACCTTCCTGACTAAAAATTTCACGAGTTTACTAACAGAAAATCACCAAACACACCAAAATAGTAACAATAGCTGTTAAAACAGCTTTTGAGTTCAAAGTAAAGAACTTTGTGACAGGAAAAGCCTAATAACTAGTACTTAGCCCAGCCAATGTTGAGACCACGTCTAAGCTTGATAGCGGCAAACGAGATCTGGGGGATTAGTGGTGGTGCATCCTGGGATAAAGATAGCTCAGCCAATTAGAGGCCTCGCTCTATAGCATAAGCATGCCGAGTTGGAGCCGAGGGATCGGCTCCGAACCCATCAGTCAGAATGTAGGCGAGATAGGATCACATAACATCTTAAGTTACCAACTTTCATATCCAACCGCTTAGTGCACACTGCAGTGTTTAGGATAAAACATTTTTTTCATCTTACCTTTAAGCATCTATTGCAAGGCGACCAGTTATTGGAGAACCCACATTCTGCCCCTCAGTAGTTATCTTGAGATTAGTGCTTCTGTTTTGTCCTTGTGAGAGAAGGAGTACAGGGATATTATTTCCTGGACACTGCTGATCACCAGAAAGCCTAATAACTACTTTATAGGTGACAGTTTGGAATTTGTGCTTATATTCTGATCATGGTGAGAAAAGGAGCAGAGTGCATTGATTCCTGACAGTGAGTGCCTGTGCTTAACGTATCCGCTTGGTCTGGTTGCCAATCGAGGCATCTATCAGAGTAAGGCTACAAGCCTACAGACCCTTGCATCATCTAGGACAAGACTGTAGATCAATAAACAGGCTGTGGTCTGCTTCTCTTCTGGGGTTGGTGGCAACATTGTGCTTCTAGTGAGAGAAGAAGCAAAGCAGCATTGTATCCCAAAAGAGTTAACTGTGGTGAGACCAGCATTAGTAGTAGCCATTCATGCGACTGCCCTTTTTTCATCATTCTTGACAAATAACTTTAAGCATAAAGGTTCAACCCAGAAGGGAAGAATTGACTTGGTGATGGAAAAAGCCACCCAGGTCTGAATTTGTAGACAAACTTAACTTACATATGGCTAACAAGGTACAGAATCCCTTTCAAAAGATAGAAAGGTATACAAATGGAAAAAAGCCAGGAGAAGGAGGGATGGTGCAATGGCTCTGTCTTACAGGAAAATGGAAGGTCCTCAGGGGTCTGCTGGCTGGGACCCAAGTTGTCAATCTGCGCCTGAAGGGCTCAATGGAACAGTGGTAGTTATCCTCTATCCCAAACTCACATGATCCCTGGTCAAAGCCGAAGCTGTAGAATGGGAACTAAAAATGGAGACTCCCATGGTCATTGGCTTGATAGTACAAAAGTGCATTCCCTGGCCCAAAGCTGCAGAAGTAGCTAAACCCAAGTTGAATGGCAAAGTGTGGCCGCAAGCATAGAAGTTCTTTAAACAGTGATAAGGGATGTGCTGTTGAAAAGAAAGCCTCTAGACAAATGTGCTTTAGGTTGAATTCTGTTTAGTTATTATGAGGATAGGAATTTGCGTAGTCACAGAGAATATCAATTTTTGTCAGGGTCCAATAGGGGGAAGAAGTGACTGAGATTCAAGTAGAATTTTTTGTTCTTGTTCAAAAATCATAGAGCTAGTTGAAAAAGATTCTGTCTTTGATAAAAATTGATCTCTATCTGAGCTAAGTTAAATTAGAAGAGTAAAAGGGATTGATTCAGTTCAAAGATAAATTAACAGATAAAAGGAAGGATTAGTTCTGTTTTATGAAGAAGCATTAGAAAAACACCCTCCCTGCAGAGATAAGAGCCACAAGGATCAGATCAAATATAGAAAGATGAAATTTAGAGGAAGAACAGCTGGAAAGTTTTCACTCTGGCAATGTTAGAGCCAAAATTAAAAGCCACCGGAGGAGGAAAGAATCAATTCCTGTTTTAGCATGAAAATCTAAATAGAAGGCCCTGCAGTCTGATTGGACATAGAGAAGAGATGAAATTCCTATCTCTGCAGCCTGGCAGAGTCCCAACTGGAACTCTTTTGGCTGAAGATTCGACACTGGGTTAAAAAAGAACTGATATCTGTAATATTTTGCCAAGAGAAAATCATCCAAAGGGAGCTTGACTTGGGCCTTAGTCCAATGTTAGAAACGCTGAAGGATCAATGGAAGCCTCCTCAGTCCAGAACTGAATGAACAGCTTTGCTGATATAAAATGAGAGAAGTAGAGAGATATAAGGAAGCCTGTTGAAGAGGCCTAGTGAGATTACCATGGTGAGCCAGAATGAAGAACTGCCAAAGTGCAGCCTATGGAAACCTGGATCAGGAAAGGGTGCACTGGGAATGTATGCCAACCAGATCAGTAGGTCCAATCGATGGGTCAACGGCTCTGCTGCTTAGATGGTGGACTGTAAGAGCTGGGAGGAATCAAAAAAAGAGGCAAGTAAGGGAGTATGGGAATCGAATTTGATCAGGGGGAAATTAGCTTTCTGCATAAAGATTGGGATGGGGAGATTTGCTGGAACACCTGGTAGGGGCCTGGGTCGGGAGCTGGAAAAAGTCGTCGGACATTTGCAATGGCCTTCCAGAGGAAAAGGCGAATACGGGATCTAATTTGGCTTCCAGAAAAGAACTTACACGGAATAGATTTGGACCAGAATAACTTGAATCTTAGCAAAAGGGATAGCAGAGCTCAATCTGGTCCCGCTTGAAATGTTCTTTTTCCATCTGTGTGAGGACTGAGTGAAAAGAGGCGAGGAGGAGATCGTTTCCAACCTGAGTGTGAGCGCTTCTAACTACAGGCATATCGTTATGTCCAGCCTGTTTGTGAGTGTATCACCTACAGACATGTTGCATGTGGATACTGCAATTGACCCTCACCATGTTTGTTGATATACCATTGCAACTCCATGGACCAGAAGTTCGTGACAGAAGTTGGTCCCGCTGAAAAACTGCGTTGAGGTCACAAGACATTTGCTGGCAGATGGTACTTTCCTGAGGTCATTGTATGGGCAACCGGTGGTGGAGCATGCTATTGTTTCCGGATCAATAGCACCCGCCTTGTGGAACCTGGGAGGGCTCCCATCTCCAAGCAAGATGGGAGCACCACCAGCAGTGTCGCAGCATCCTGTGTGATCCACCAAGAGCTGGTATGACCACTGCCCATGCTGCATCCACTGGCATGTCCATGAAGTGCCTGTATGACCTTGGGAACAGAATGATCCTGTGAATGAGACCTAATAGAATGAGGAACCATTTGATGTGTCTGTAGCACTGAGACTATGACCGATCCTGACATGAGTCCTAATGTCTGATAGACCCCAGAGAATGAGGGTAGCTGACGCTGAAGGAGTGTGGAAAATTCCCATGCCTATGAAGGGTATTGACTGGCAGCTGTCATGAGATAGCTGATCGGGTGTGGATGCTGGCAGGCGCTAGTAGTGTGATTCTATTGTGTAATCCCTAGCTGGTATCTCTCTGCTTGGTCTGGTGGCCAATCTGGAGCCAGCTCGCTCTGGATTAACAGTGGATGCTGACCTTGACGCCTCAGGTGACTGGCGAGCACTGCCATGATTTTGGTTGACACTCTGAAACTGTAGATCCCCTGCGATTTAGTGGCTCTGAACTCTGGGGTGATGCCTGGCTTGGCAAGCGGGGAAGGGAGCTGAGCGCCTGTGAGACTTGATGGACTAGCACAGGCGAGGAAGATTGGATGAAGTCCAGTTGTCCTCTGGAAGAAGGCAGACCAGAAAGATTGATTGAGCTTCGAATCTGGCCTTCCCGACAGACTTGTTGAGTCTGGTGAAGATAGACTTTGTGGAAGAGACCTGCCCTGAATCCCATCTGACCTTTATAGAGGTCTCTTCTGAATCTTAGTCTGCCCAAGGCTGACTCTGTCTTTTGCAGGGAAGAATGGTCGATTGTCTGAACCTGAACTTGAGAATTTCTATTGAGTCTGGAGGATCTGAATCTTTTGATTAGTCTAGGTTTTGGGTACACCTGGAGAACTTGAGGGGATGATATCTCTCCCGATTACCTCCTGGAAGGGAGGCCGCTCGAACACACTTGATGCCCTTGAGTGACTGCGACTCCAGTCTTCTGGGGGCAGTTGCCAGGGTTGCTCCTGCGCCAGGAGAGGACTTCTCCGACCCACCAGGTTCTTCGTGAGAACCTCACCTAGAGGCAGCTGAAGGCTTTTCTCCCCCCTCTGCTTCTGGGTGCCTCTGGACTGGCGACCCCTCTGTGACTTTTGGGAGGGTCTAAAACTATTTTCCCCACCTGAATCTGCGTTTCTTGGGGATAACCTGTACTCACTGTTCCCACCCACCAGCAAACCAGAGTCTTGTCAGTTTGGGGGTGGGCCTAGAAGGTTCAACAGACTAAGGGACAAAGCCGAATTCCTGCTCAGGCAGAATTTGGTGAAGGTCGCCTAAGCGCCAAACGAAAGTCGCCTCATCCGCATCCAGGTGAATTTGAAGGGCGCCTTAAAGGGAAGCATGGCAAGGAGTTCCTAGCCATCAGCAGCAACCCTCATTAGAGCAGATGGGTGCTCTGCTGGCTCTCATCAGCAGTTCCTCCCATAGAAGCAATCTGGTGGAGGGCCCAATAATGGTGAGAGCTGCTAATCCATTCCAGCCTCCTCTTTCAGGCACAGCTGAAGAATCCCGCTAGACTGAAAATCCTAGCTTCTATCGATCTAGCATGGTGTCGTGGATGAAACGGGCGCATGGGCGTATCTATCCATAAGCCTAGAGTCCTTAAATCACCCATGGACCGGCCCTATCCATGGTCCTAGAGTCCTTATTAGGAGGCGAATTGTCACTAGGGAGGGGCAGGTAAGTTCCTGGTAAGGCCTTGCTGCCCATGGCATGCAGTTAAGTAAACCTTGGTAGGTGAGCAATTGACTGTCTCTCCAGGAGTCAGGAGGAGAGAGCCTCCCTAGGGACTGGCTCTAGAAGCGAAGGAGCTGAGGGCCTTCTGGTGGAGAGAGAGGATCTGGGGTGGCGGAGACACCCTCTGGTGGAGGCCGAGAGGATTGCTGGAGGTCCCTCACTGAGATCCTTCAGAGAGAGGTTGATGTCTGGGAATCCCCTCTCTCGAAGGGGGATCTATCGATGTCTGAGACATCCTTCAGAGATCCGCTCCTCTTCCCGGGAGCTCATCAAAGTCGGTAATCAGATGACTCCTCAAGGGGGTGCTTCCTCTCAGGAGAATTCTCTGGGTCCCTAGGAGGATCTCCCGACCTGAGGGAGGAATGGCAGGAAGAGAGATTGTCAATGGGGGACCCCTGGAAAGGAGGATCTCTGGGTCCTAGAGACTGAGTGGCAGAGATGTCAACAGGTACAGGAGGGGATACACTTTCATCACCTGAATGCCAGGGCCAGGACCTGCCGGAAGAGCCGGCCCAAGCCTCCCAACCCAGGGGCCGAGAGAAAGGAAGTCTCCGAGGCAGTCAGGGAGCCGGCCAGGAGAAGGCCCGAGGCAGATGGTGGGCAGAGCTCCCCACCGAGGGCTCCAGGGAGCCATAGGGAGGAGACCAAGGAAGCTCCTCACCCTAAGAACCTAAGGAAGAGGAGATAAGAGTAGGGCCCCTCTAAGAAGAGGTATCCAAGCTCCCGTCAGAGCAGTAAGGAAGCCCGAAGACTCCAACTCCAAGCTCTGGGGCAGAGTTGAAGGAGGAACTGTAACGGGGGTAGAGTTGAAGAGGGCGGCTGTGAGGTGTGTTGTGTTTGGGCTTGGCCACTTGACCTGTGTTACTGGACCCTGCTCTGACGACTTGTGACAGACAATGTGATGACCTGGAGTCGCTGCCCGGACCACCTGCTGGATGGCAGAAGAGGCAGCGGGGGGAGGCGAATTATAAAAGGCGAGGCGGGCCGTAAGGGACTCTCCCTGGACCATCTCTTCGGACTTTCGGGACTCCTGTCGGCACCCTGATCCTCACGCCACATTTCGCTTCCCTTTCGAGGCCCAGCAAATGGCGCGCAATGTCGGGCAATGCGGGCGATAGAGCCCAGCCAACCGGGACAGCCGCGCCACCGCCGTCGGAGCCGACCCCGGTGTGCGTGGGACGGTTTGCACAGCGGAACACCACAAGCCAAAAGCGCCGAGGCTCCGTAGACCGCGAATCATCTAAAGCCTCCCAAATAGATCCTTATCGCGGCTGGAGCCGAGGCTACGATCTAGAAACGAGGGAGCCGAGGAGCCAGGTTTAGTTGGATTCTTGCCTGGTTTTTTGCAGCCCTTTGCCCGAGAGGCTGGAGAAGGCCCCTGAGAAAGACGGCCCTGAACCCTCTGAATTCCGTCTCTCCTGCTCCTGCAGGAGTCTCTGGCTGAAGAGGAGTGACAAAGGTGAAGAGGTCCTGCAGGTGAAGAGGGCCAAACAGTACAGGCAGAAGTGTGACCGTCTTCTGAGACATCTTCTGACAGCACTGAGTCACACTTCTTAAAAAACCTCTCTTAGACATGGTGCCTTAACACAACACACACACACCACACCAATTAAATTAAAAATTAAACTAATACCAATAGTACAAAAACACACACACCACACACTGGACTGGGGGATGGATGGAAGGAATTAACAAAAAAAAAAAAAACCAAAGAGAGAAGGAATTCTGTCAGAAAAAATAAATTTAAAAAAAACAAATAAGAAAACAAATTTTTTTTTTAAATAAACTTAATAAATGTCAATGTACTTACTTTACAGGAGCTGGAGAAGACCTCCTCCCAAGCGGCAAACAAGCTGGATCTGGGTACTTCCTGCCCTGCATCATGTGGGGGCTGGGCTCGGCTGAGCTGGTAAAAAAGGAGTTCTCGAGCTAAAGCAAGTGCGAGAGCCGAGGGATCGCTCGAACTCCATCACAAAGAATGATGAAATGAGATTGACAACTTAACATCTAATTCTTTTTCAGTAAGTACTGGTTGATTTGTTTCTAACTTCAGAATATATGTCTAAATACTTCATCCTTAAATTGTCTAGGTCTACATATTAGTTTCCCCCTCAAGTGTTTGGCAGTGCCCTGTACAGACTCAAGACACCTTGAGTGATGTTTTTCCGTTAAAAGCACAACTGAAATTTCATCAATACCTAGTTGCTTACAGGACAACTAGTTTGCAGTGACAAGCACTGCCCACATAGCTGCAAACTGCATACTCCAGACAGTGACGGATATTCTCACTCCAACCGTCTAATCAATAAAAAAGGGTCTGGTGCCATGGATATGAATTTTCCTACCGTCTCCATTACTGGCTTTGTGGATACGGGCATACGGAGGCAATGTAGAAATTGCCTCATGTTTACTGACAACCAGTTACTTCTCAAACAAACTGATATGGTATGTGAGAGATGTATTTACATGTCACTGGAGGCAAAGCTCTCACATGCTTCCCAAATCTGTCCATCGCCCTAGACGTGACATGTAATAGGTGACTACTGTCAGACACACTGACGTCCCGCTCACCAGGCTGAATAAAGAGAAGGTCACAGGGAGCTGCCTGTCGGGCGCTAGGATCCGCCACATAACGCAAGCACTCAGGTCACTCCAAAGTAAATACAAATATGACTCAGTCATTGTACATGCTGGTGCGAATGACCTGAGACGTACCTCCCTGGACTACATGAAAAGAGACATAGAGGAGCTCTCTGATCATGTAGCCCAGGCCGGTATGACCCTGACCTTGAGCAGCATCTTACCCTCACCTAGAATGATGCCACAGTACAAAGACAAAATAATCTATTTTAACAACTGGCTAAAATTTTGGTGTCATTCTAAGGGGATCCAGTGTCTGTCAGCCTGGGATGACATGCTCGACAAGCCACGTTGCTTCGCTAGGGACGGCTTGCACTTGTCACCACTGGGCTTTCGGATATTGGCAAAGGCTCTTGCCACCCACATAGTGCCTTTTTTAGGCAAGGCTCAAAAGTCAAACCCACCTCCATAGACAGCACAAGAAACAAGAAACTAAGGGTAATGCTGCTAAACGCCAGAAGTCTTAACCTCAAGATGCACCTTTCGAAGCTCTCCTCAGTATGGAGAACACTGATATCTGTGCAGTGACAGAAACCTGGTTCAAGGCTCCAGAGAGCACCCCAGCACTACCAGGTTATACCTCATATCATGCTTTTCGGCCCCAAAACCTGGACCGAACCACAAAAGGAGGGGGAGTGTCCATATTTATCAAGGATATCCACACCTCCAGGTTAGTGGCATTGCACGAAGTATCGGAGACCATCCATGTGCAAACAGTGGGCAAGACTGCTTTTCAGTTTATAGCATCCTACAGACCACCCTCTCAAAGTCAGGAATCCCACTCGGCTTTCCTGAAAACATTGGAGAACATGAAGATCTCTCCGAACACCATTATACTGGGCGACTTCAACTACCCAAACAGACTGGGAGCACTACTCAAGCCCCAGCACCTTAGCCCAAAGGTTCCTGGAAATTATAAACTCAAATGCTATGGAACAACTAGTCACCACTCCCACAAGAGGGGATAACATACTAGACCTGATCATTACCAACATGGGGACTCTATGCTCCACACCTGAAGTATATCCCTCATTGGTAAGATCAGACCATAAATTAATTTTACTGGATGTCCACATCCCGACCCCACCCCCAGCCCAGAAAACCACAGTGAAAAACTTCTCAAAAGTGAACTTCTCACTTCTAAAAACCGAAGTGGAATCCTTCAAGGCCCCAGGGCCAGTGGAAACTCCGGCCCAAACTGCAGAATCCTATATAAACGCATCCAGGAATGCATGGATCATGCTATCCCAAACAAAACCAAAACCAATACCCAAACATCCAAAGGCAGGCGTCCAGTCTGGTGGACCCCAGCCATAAATAAACTGTACAACAGAAGGAGGAAGATACTACATGATAGAGCAAAATCACTAATAGGGAAGGCATTTCTGATCAGTACTAGCAAAAAATTACGATCCTTCATAAAATCCTCCAAGGCCAGCTTCGAGAGAAAAATTGCTCAGGACACTAAAGACAATCATAAGGCTTTTTTCAGTTATGTTAGGAACCTGGGATTCAACTCCCAGACTTGTTCTGAGTTGATTCTAAATGACAAAAAATACACTGAACCCACAGTCATCGCCAATATCCTGGCGGACAGGTCCAGTGCAAACTTCTCCCCCCCTACCCCCAAAAAAAAGAGCAATTATCTATCCCAGCAGAGGGCTGCCTCCCAAACATCTCTGATGCTCAGGTGAAGGCTGCCCTCTCCAAAGCAAAAAACACTGCTTCCATGGGATCAGATGGTGTTCCGGGTTGCGTCCTACATGAACTCCAAGAAGAACTAATCCCTCAAATAAAACAGCTGTACAATCTCAGTTTCACTACAGGATATGTGCCCACAGAATGGCGTACAGCAACAGTGGTCCCACTCCACAAAGGTGGAGCCTCTACGGACCCTGGAAACTATTGCCACATAAGCCTGACTAGCTTAGTCTGCAAGGCTATGGAGAGGATCATCATGGAGCTCATAAACAAAGACATTGGGGACCTACAGATACTAGATCCTACCCGGTTTGGCTTGGTCAAGGGCAGATCCTGCCTTTTGAACCTGGTTGACTTCTTCGAAACAGTCACCAAAGCCATAGATGAACGGAGGGTAGTCCACACAGCCTATCTGGACCTAGCAAAGGCATTTGACACAATACTCCACTCGGGCATCATAGATAAGCTATCCAGCTTAAATATAAACCCCTATGTCACAAGATGGGTCTCAAACTGGCTCAAAGACAGAACCCACAGAGTGAGAGTTGCTGGAGCCATGTCAGACTCGAAACCGGTCACAAGTGGCGTCCCACAAGGTTCTGTCCTGGGACCGCTCTTGTTCGGTATATACTTTTCCGAGGTACAGGCCAACGTGGGAGGACTATGGCTCACCAAGTTCGCAGACTACTGCAAACTAGGCGTCATAATCAACTCTCCAGCTGACACAAACATCCTTTAAAAAGGTCTCACAGAGACGGATAACTGGTGCTAGAGCCATGGTCTAAAGCTAAATGCCAAAAAGTGTATAGTCATACCCTTTGGCAAAAACAATGTGCCCACAAATTACCACATAGGCAGTAACCCATTAAGTACAGAGAAAGTAATTAGGGATCTGGGGACCCAAGTTGACAGCAATCTCTCCTTTGACAACCACATTGCCAAAGTGGTTAGAAAGACCTTTTACATAGCCCACCTCATCATGAAAGGATTCACATCTAGATCAAGAGAGGTAATCATGCCCCTTTATTCATCCCTCATCAGGCCCATCATAGAATACAATGCCCCTTTTGGGATGTACCTTACCCGACACCTGCAGCAATTAGAAAGACCCCAAAAGTACCTCACCAAGAGGATCAAGGGACTCAAACAGATGCCATATGCTGCTCGGTTAAAAAAACTCCAGCTCTACTCAGTTGCATACCGCCTACTTCGAGGCGATCTATGCCTGACATGTAACGCTATGTCCAATCCAGAATTAATGGACATGCTCCACCTCAGTAAATCTAAATCCCTTAGAGCCACACGCTCGAGGGACTTGAACCTCAGCACTGAAATAAATAGAACTTGCTGGAGGGACAGATTCATAACCCAGAGGCTTCCCTTGGCTCTGGAACAGAATTCCAATTCATGTTAGGCAGAGCACCTCACTGAATCTCTTCAAGAAGAATCTTGATGAGTGGCTGGGGGATCATAAGTTTGTCCCGGGGATTACTTCCGTGTCACTATTAGACAGAGGCACAGCAAACTAAACCTTAAAAAGGGCACAGTATACTCAAATCAAGGGGTGGCGTAAGCCAAACAAAATCGGGCTAGGCTTATAATTGCCCCAGGGCAGATAGCCTAGTATGAACCTATGAACCTATAAGCAATTAGAACCTCAACACGAAAAAAACTGTAAATGCGAATGACCAAAACCACTCCTATTGTAAGTGAGTATTCACTAATAAAATATCAAATTAGATGCTGCTGAAAATACAATTTCCAATCGTTCAGAAAAAATGCAGAGTGCACCAACGAAATAAAATCCAACAAGCTTTATTACACAACAGAATCACCACAAGCACTTTCGCCCGGTATTACCGGGCTTTTTCAAGTGCAATTCTCTATTCCCACATAGTGCCTTTTTTAGGTAATGCCAAATGGAAAGTACTTCCAAAAAAGCAAATCAAAACCAAGAAACTCTAAAGGTATTACTGCTCAATGCTACGAGTCTAAAACAACTCCACTCCCTAAAAGCTCTCTTTACCCTTGAGAATGCTGATGTCTGTGCAGTCACTGAGACGTGGTTTAAAGCTGCAGACAGCACACCAACAGTGCAATGTTACAATGCCTTCCACACATTTAGGCCAGCAACTTCACAGGCAGGGACTAAAGATGGAGGTAAAGGCAACAGCAGCAAACACAACAAAATACAAAAGACCAGGACCCAGTGAATAAAATTTATTCTTCTGACATCTCGGCATACACTGCCTTCTTGGAGTGCACAGTTACTTCACAACACCCACTTGCTTTATATACACTACTAAATAGGCAATTAAACAAAGTCATCATTTAATACTATGAAATACTTAAAAAGCATTTAAAGTAATACATGCCAATTAAAATCAATATTAATACCCTTTGAAAACAAAGTATCAAACTTTAATATATACACTGCTTCTTTATAAAGAAGCTTCTTGCGGACGCCCTCCACCCGAAAAAAAAAAAAAAAAAAAACACTACTTTTTCTAAAATTGTGGCTTGTAAACCAACAGACTACCATGCGCTTCCAAAAAATGTTGTGCCACTGAACTCTGTTCCTTATTTAATATATCTCAAACATGTTCTAATAGCCTTATTTTAAAAGCCCTTTTGGACTCACCCACATAAAACTTATTATAAGGACATCTGAAGGCATAAATAATGCCCTCAGTGTCACACCTATAACTCCCACGAACTTCAAATCTTTGACCATTTAAGAGTCCAAAATAAGGCACAATAAATTTGCATGCCTTACATTTGCCACATCCTACTGTCCCTTTTATTCTTAATGACTCGTATAAGACCTCCTTAGGTCTGCAGAACCTAGAGTTCACCAAAAAGCTCTTAATATTCCTACACACTCTATATGAAGCAACAAGTTTTTTAGGCATCCATGAACTTCCAACCTTTAAATTTGATAACAGTTGCCATTGTGTTTGTACTCTCTCATAAAACCTATTGCTGAATCCACTATTATGTGGTTACAAAATACATTTCAGAATGAATTGTTATAACTTGGAAACTCCCTTCCACTTTCTTGTTTCTTATACTCTTTAGTAACTCTAGACCATGCCATAGCAGTTATATCTTCACCATAACCACGCTGTTTAAACATCTCAAAAGTATAACCTACCTCCTTTAAAAAATCTTGTTCATCGCTGCATAGTCTGTAAACACGTATGCATTCATCATAAGGTAAGGCATCAATCGTATGCCCAGGATGACAACTTTTTGCTTTCAAATATGTCCCCCTGAAATTTCCTGTGTACTTTTGTAGTTAGTATACTATCTTCCTTAAGTAACAAATCTGCATCCAAAAGGACACATTCTTCCCTATTTGGATGCCATCAAATGTAAAATTAAATCTGTTTACTTGCAATTCATCCAAAAAATTCTGCACTTCCTTTTCCTCTCCTTCACATAAAAAAGAGTCACTAAATCTAAAATAACATTTAACATATTGGCAAAAAAATATTTTCCTATAAACATATTCAACTTCAAATAAGCCCATGGTTAAATTAGTATATGAGGGGGAAAAAGCCGCTCCCACAGCTGTTCCACATTTCTGATGATAAACTTGGCTATCAAACTCAAAGCAGTTATTCTTCAAACAAAAATGTACTAAATCTACAATATATTCTGTGGTGGGTGACTTCCCCATGAAAAATCTAATTGCCTCAAGACCATGGCAATGTTTAATATTCGTATATAAACTTTTCATATCTAGAGTCACTCAATACATCTTATTAGTCTACTGTACTGTCCTTAACTTGCTTAAAAAAAAAATCAAAAAATATCTAACATAAGCAGGTAATCAAACTAGATGCTAAGGATGAAGCTACCAGGTAACAGGAAAAGAGGAAGGCCTAAGATAAGGTTTATAGATATGGTGACAGAGGACATGCAGGTGGTTGATGTGACAGAGCAAGATGCAGAGGACAGGAAAAAATGGAAACAGATGATCCTCTGTGGCGGCCCCTAACCGGAACAGCCGAAAGAAGATGATGGGTAGCAATAGGAAATGCAGCAATTGCCCCAGATTACAAGTTAAATAATTTATACCTGAAACAAAAGGGCACCCCGGAGGGTCCTGTATATTTTTGTGAATTTTAGGTAAACAGTAGAATGTAGCAATACTATGACTATTCATAGCTAGCTTCTTCTGAACATCAGCAGATAAATATCTTAACCTGACACCTTTATTAAGTAAAGATTTGAATTCAACTAAGGCTCCCAAACAATGACTTGTATCTGCCTTTGAAGACGCTGAATTGTCATCCAAATGTTCATGGCACATCTTCAAATACTGAGATATATGCATCACAACTAGCATGTTTCCCTAGCCAGCAGATTTAAAAAAAACAGCTGTTCATTTTTAGTCATATTTAATAATGCTGACCACTCTTCTCTAGTTAAATTGTAAACAACATTCTGTTTTTGGTTTAAAAACATATTTAATTCAGTTTCAGTGAAAAAATAAAGTTATGTATTCACCATAACGTTCCATCTGATTAGACTTCATTTGTCAGCAACCTGTGGGTTCCGAATCCAATAAAGATCTGAGCCGGCAGCTTACCAAGCTAAAGATCCGAGCTCCAAGCTCCTCCCCCTTACCCATACTACACTGCAACCTCCTTCCAATCCTCAGATCGAGTTTGCCACACAAAAACATGACACACAACAACCTAAGCCAAAAAGACGTGAACCGAACTCATACACTAGCCTCATCAAATTCAGGACATCGAGCGCAAACAGAGAAATAACCATCAAGGTCATGGGGAAGGAGGGAGGGAAGGTTGCTGACAAATGAAGTCTAACTACTCAGTTGGAACGTTATGGTGAGTACATAACTTCTTTATCTGAAGTAGTTAACTTCATTTGATAATCAACCCTTGGGACAGAGTCCCCAGCTACCCAAAATCTTGGGAGCCCCTTAAGGAAGAATATTCCAGAGCACTGCAGAGCCAAAGGAAGCCCTTCCTCTAGGCACCAAATCTAGCTTATAATGAATAATAAAGGTATGAGAGGAGGCCCAGTTAGCTGCTGAGCAGATATCGTACAAGGAAACTCTAAACCAGAATGCAGCAGCAGAAGCCATAGCACGAGTGGAGTGAGCATGAACCCCTTCTGGTGCTGGTAATCCAAGTTCTTTATATGCTTGTAAAATACAAAGCGAAATCCCCTTAGCGATAGTCACTTTTGAAACTGGTTTTCCCAAAAAGGGTCTAGCAAAGGAAACAAAAAGCTGATCAGATTTACGGAAGGGTTTGGACCTATGCAAGTAAAAACATAACTGCCTGTGCACATCCAGCAAATAAAGTTTATATTTCTCTTTATTTTGAAAATTAAGGAAAAATAGTCAGATTAATAGACTGATTAATATTTGACTCCAAAGCAACTTTAGGAAGAAAAGACTGCTTAGTTCCGAGAGATACCCTAATCCTTGTGAAAAACTAGGTATGGGAGTTTCATACATAGCGCCTGAAGCTCCGACACTCTCCTGGCTGAAGTAATAGCCACCAAGAAGGCCATCTTCCATTACAAGAATTTCAAGTCAACTGATGCTGCGGGCTCAAATGGGGCGCAACTAAGGCCTGAAGAACCAAAGTCAAATCCCACGGCAAGGAAGGATTCTTAATAGGAGGTCTCAGAAGAAAAGTACCTTTCAAAAACGTCTTGCAAATTCTGGCAGCAGCTAGGGAGCCTGAATTTTCCCCTACATGAAGATGGGAAATAGACACCAACTGGACTTTTACTGTGGAAGAGCTGGCCCCTTGCCGGAAAATGAGAGACAAAAAAATCTAACACCGCTGGAACTGGAGTGGTAAAAGGATCCAGATTTCTCTGCGAAGACCAAATGGAAAAATGTTTCCACTTACTACTGTAAACTTTTCTGGTAGAGGACTTAAGTGCCGCTACCAGGATGGATTTAACTGGGGAAGAGATACCGGGAGTCCTAGCAACTAAAGGAAGTGGAGCAACTAAGCTGTGAGCTTGACACTGTCCAGATTCTGAGGAAGAATTCCCGAGGGATGACGAATAAGATCCGAAATGGGATCCAAGATCCAGGGTGGAGCTAGAAGACGAGACCGTAGGCAAGGGAACCAAACTTGATGAGGTCAGAATGGGGCTACGAGGATAACTCTGCCCCCCAACAGACTAGCTTTCTGTAAAAAGCAGGGGGTACGCATAAAGACCAGGTGGCCAAGCATGGACAAGAGCGTTCTGGGGGCTTCCCTCATCAGGAGAATTAGAGCGAAAAACTCGCTGCACTTTGCATTGGACGGTGATGCAAAGAGATCACAGCAAGTCTGACCCCACCTGAGGAAGATCTGTTCCACTACATAAGGGTTCAAAGACCACTCATAAGGTGAAAGGATAGTTCTGCTCAATTTGTCTGCCAAAATGTTGGACCAACCTGGGATGTGCGTTGCTATCAGAAAGCGGTTGGTGGAGATCGCCCATTCCCACACTCTCATGGCCTCTTGACAAAGTGGATAAGACCTGGTTTCCCCCGTTTGTTGATGTACCAGACCACTGACATTGTCTGACTGGATCGTAATAGTTCCCAGAGGAAGAGCGGTATGAAGGGCCTGCAACGCTAAAAGGACTGCTCTCATCTCTAGAACATTTATATGCAGAAAGGTCTCGCTCTGAGACTATGTGCCTTGGACAGTCTTGCCCGAACAGTGCCCCCCAAGCAGGAGGTGTCTGTAGTCACTGTGGCTTGGGGCAGAGGCACAACAAAGGGGTGTCCTCACAATTCCTGGGATTGAAGCCACCACGAGACTTTTGCACACTTTGCTCAGAGGAATCGGGAAGTCTAGAGACTGATGTAGCAGAGACCACTGAACTTGTAACGCCCAATGTAACACTCTCATATGCAGACGTGCACAAGTAACCAGATTTATAGCTGCTGCCATGGACCCTAGGGCACTCCGGGCTAACTCCGCTGGAGGTGCAGGAGACTGAAGGAGTGCCAATACATGAAGAGCCAGGCTGTGAAGTCTGTGTGGAGTCAAAAATATCCAGGCCTGAAGAGAATCTATTCTTGCCCCTATGAAATCTAGAATTTGAACAGGTTGGAGGGAAGACTTCTTGAGATTTATATTGATCCCCAGCCGGGTCAACAACTGAAGAAAGAAATCCCTGGCTGGTGCAAGTTGATGCATGGTGGAGGCAGTAAGAAGTCAGTTGTCCTGGTACGGAAAGGCCTGAATGCCCTGAGGCCTCAGGTGAGCCGCTACAACTGCCATGAAGTAACACCCTGGGGGCTGTGGTGAGTCCAAAGGGTAGGACCCTGAACTGGTAATGACTTCTCCTGGAAGAAAGGCAGGATGGATTGCAGAGTGACAATCCAGAACTTTTCCTTGGCAACGAGAAGGTTCATTGTGGATAGGTAGAGAATCGGCCTTAACTCCCCCGTCTTTTTTGGCACCAAAAAGAACCTGGAATAGATGCCTGATCCGGACTGGTCTGCGGGCACTTGCTGGATTGCTCTTTTTACTAGCAGCTTTCTTATTTCCAAAGCTTCCGCCTCCCTTTAAGTGGGTGGGATGTCAGGGAGGCACCTTATGCATACAGGACTGTTTATGAAGGGAATAGAATAGCCTCTGGACGTTATTCGAAGCACCCAGCGATCTGACGTGATGGACTCCCACTGAGCTAGGTGCCTCGAAAAATGCCCCCTCCGATTGCCTTCAGAGAGAAGTCGGTGCACCCCTGAGGGCTGCTGCACAGGTTGGTCTGAAAAGGGTTCTCGTGACCAGAAGTTCTTCGGTCCCCCTCTGCCTCTGGGTCGCCGTCCACCTTGTTCCTCTCTGCCTTTGGGGGAGGAGGAATCCGGAGCATTCCATGACTGCTGAGATTTCCGGAACCACAGCTTCTTTTGCCCTCGCTGGTGCCTAGAGAAGGACCTTTGAAGGTTACAGAAGCGGATCCCGATGGCTGACAGGGTTTTCCTGTACTTCTCACTCTGGACAAGCATATCACGGATGGCTTTCCTGAACAGGGTCGAATTGTCAAAAGGAGCGTTAGCGAAGGATGCCTTGAAAGGTTCCAGAAAATTGCAAATCCAGAGCCAGGCATGACACCTCATGGCAATACCGGACCCGGCTGCCCTAGCGGCTCCCTCGGTGGCGTGAGTAAATACAGATGTATTTGACACAGACTTGAGAGTGGCCATACAATCCGAGAATGTCCGTTTTTCCTCGGCCAAAATGGACTCCAGGGGAGACTCCGCGTACTCCTTCACAAGGTCAAGCTGCAGCCTAATTACATAGGCCATGTAATCCAGTGCCCTTATAGCAAAGGTAGCTGAAGCAAAAGTCCCCTTTCCACGACGATCCATTGCCCCGGACTTCTTGTCTAGGGGATGGACCGAGGAACTTTCTTAGGAGAGTTCTTTTTGGTGGCCGCCACCACCACCATGGCATCAACTGGGGAACCCCTACTCCAAGTGGGATTGACCACAGGAGGGCTCAACACGGTCGGGCCGTTTGGGTATTGGCTCTACAGTGTCCGGTTCCTTCCAGGCTCTGGTGGTAATAAAGTCCATCAGAGGGTCGGCCGGGGGGGGGGCACCCAAGGGGTAGATGGGCCTGCGAATGCCTCCAGAAATACAGACTTCTCAGAGGAAGGTTTTTGTGCGGACCAAATCCACCTCTGGCAAAGAACTTCCATTATGTCTCCAAAGGAGATATCTTGGGGGGGGGGGGGGGTGATCTGGGGGAACTTTTCCCTTCCTCCAAGTCGGTATCTTCAGTGAGGGACTCAAGGGAGTCAAAGTGCCTCCCTTTACACTGGCATTTGTGAGGGACCTTTTCGGGGGGACTCTCCGGGGAGGGCTCACAAACCATCTTGTATTCCTTAAGGGGAACTGTCTGGGGCGTATCTGACACAGGCTGCCCCTGGGAGGACTGGATGATGGAAGACGAACTCGGTTGCGAGGGAGAAAGGGTAGACCCTGAAAAAAGAGTGAGGGGTCTCGAACCTCCAGAGAGAACCCTCTCCACAAAGTCGAAAGCCAAAGGGGAACTGGCTTCCCTGAAGCTAGTCGTGTGGGTGGCCGTACCCCTCGGATCCGACAAGGGGATCGGAGCTGAGGCTGGAACAGCTGGACCCAAGGAGACTGTATGTCTCTACTACAATGGGGCCAATGACACTCATCACCTCGGATCCGACGCCTAACTGTCGGCTCGGAGAGCTTGGATCAGACAGGCTCAAGGGCATGGCCGGAGTCTAGGTAAGAGGTACCATCGGCGCCGACCCCCTGACTCCGGGGCTCCTCGGACCCATAGGCTCAGAAACCCGAGGGTGGATCGGAGAAGGAGCTATGGGGACAAACGGAGCAGAACTCTCTGCTCCGGCTGGGCTGGGGGGGGGGCAGCAACACTCCCATCTGCAATTGAGTTTGCAGGAACCTTATCATCTGGCCCACATCGGCTTCAGAGAGGCTCCTAGTAAATCTCGAGGATGCCACTGACACCAGTCGGGAGGACAGATACAAGGACAACCTCAAAGCAGGCCGAGCCTCCTCCGGCTCTGGGGAGAATCGTGGAGAATGGAGCCGAGGGGAAGACGGCCTTGGAATTATTTCCGTCGAGATCATCTTAGCGTGAGGAGCCGGCGGATCAGAGTCAGCTTGCCTCTTGCGACCTCTCTCCCTGTCTCTCGCTTTTTCTCTATGCTTTTCTTTCCTGGCATCTCTCTCCCTGTAGAGGTGGAAGTGTGAGTATCGGACAGGGGAGGAGGGCCGGAAGGTTGAACAGTCACAGCTGTGACTGAAGAAGAAGCTGTAGAAGAAAAAGCTGACTCTGAGGGTAAAAGACCCACTAGAATTAGCTTGGTCCTGAGATCCAGCAGGGCCCGGGGGGGGGGGGGGTAAAGGCTGCACAAATCTTGCAGCCGGATGTCAAATGAGACACCCCCAAACATACTACACACACAGTGTGACCATCGGCCGGTGACAGCTTATGGCCATACACTGCAATTAGAAAAGGTCGGTTTCTGACCTTACGACATGACTTAGACAAGGTACGTAAAGAAGCACACACACGCGGGCACTAAGGGTGGGAAAGGGAGGCCTACACAGACAACATTTAGAAACTTTCTTACACCACTACACTATTATTTTTAAATGCAACCAGTGGAGAATAAGGACAGGGTTATTAAGTGTTTTGCACTCAAAAAGCAACACACAGACTGAAAGTTAGATGAAAACCTAACAAACCTCTGGAGCTCAAAAATCCCGTGCTGGCAAAGCCGAGGCAAATGAGATCTGGGGATTGGAAGGAGGTTGCAGTGGAGTATGGGTAAGGAAGAGGAGCTTGGAGCTCGGATCTTTGGCTTGGTAAGCTGCTGGCTCGGATCCATATCGGATCCGGAACCCACAGGTTGATGCTCAAATGAAGTTAACTACTTCAGATCTACTGTTTTATGAAAATAATGCCAGCATAAAAAAAAACTGGAACACAACTGCTGTGTGTTTTAATCATCATCAGAAGCACAAGAAAAATAATTCTCTTCCATGCTGGAATTACTGGCATTAATACATTCATTTTGTATAGTGCTATTTAAAGTATTAAACGTGCATTTCAATTGTAATTTCCTAACCAGTCCAAAAATGTCTTCACTTCATATAGCTTGGGAACAACAGTGGGAACAAATTTCAGACCACAGTTTAACACACAAAGTTCACTGTTTGAAGATACATACCCGGACAAATTGACAACACAGCCAGCATTTTCATCACTTGGGTCATTTGTAGGAGGGGGGGGATTAGAATGTCATTGGTTCGGAAACTGGTTTTCTCTCTGCCTTTTTCTGTTTGGTCGTTCTTCAATTCGGCCCATTCCTAAAGCTCTGACGAAATTCTGAAGGCTTTTGTGCCTTTGGCAGTTCTGGATATTCATCCCCTTCATGTTGTTCATCTTCCCCTGTTGATATATTGTAAGTAGTACCAACAGAAGACTAGGAATGCCATTCCTCACTTCTTTCACTTCCTTGAAACCTAACATGACCTCTTTTACTTTCCGATTGGTTCTTCCCCCAAAGGCAGTACCACTGTCATAGTCATGGGTATCTCTAACTTTCTTTTTTCTCTCTTCAAAATTTCTTCCTCAAATGATTTTAATTTCAAGTTAATGTCTATAAGCAGCTTGTCTACAGATTCAGAGCAAGAAGTAGATTAATTTGCTGCACATACTGCTGATTTCAGGTTGTAGCTCTGTTTCACCCCCTCTCTCTACAAGGCTAGAGATAACTCTATTGTGCATTTATGTGCTGCTGCAACTCAGCGGTTATAAAACAACTTGTTATTTTCATTTTTTAAATCAAATGGTGTAAGCAGGGTCTTTATAAGCTCCGAGACCTCTAGGAGTTATATTAAGTTCTAAGTACTTAGGCTCTGAATATTAAAAAAAAAAACAGCAGTTTATTTTCTCATTAGTTGCTCAAGTTTCACACACATTTAAATTCTGGATTCACAGCATTGTCATATCTTCTGCCAATAGTTGAAAACATATTAAATAACCTGCGGTTCGTTTCAGCTTCCCACTTATCCCACACAGCGGACTGGTTTTCTGTTATTCTGCTATTACCAGCAAGTCCAGATTGTAGTTGTTCACGAATGGGTTCAGGAAGGTGTGTGACATTAATTGTCCAGCAAGCGTTGAGAAATATCCATAGTAGAATTTCAAAAAATCCTAGGCACATCCACATTTGGATCACTGGCCATAATCCCACAGCAGCAAAGACAACAATAAAGTAACAGCAGCAAATACAACAAAGAAAAAAGACCAGGACCCAGTGAATAAAATGTATTCCTCTCTGACGTCTCGGCATACACTGCCTTCTTGGAGTACACAGTTACTTCACAACACGCACTTGTTTTATATACATGGATAATTAGGCAATTGTCATCAATTAATACCATGAAACACTTAAAGCATTTAAAGTAATACACGACAATTAAAATCAACATTCATATCCTTTGGAAACAAAGTATAAAACTTAAATATATATATATATATATATATATATATATATATATATACATATACACTGCTTCTTTATAAAGAAGTTTGATTTTGCTGATGCCCCCCCCCCCCCAAAAACACACTACTTAAAATAAGGCTATCAGAACATGTTCGCAATATATTAAATAAAAAAGAACAGAGTTCAGTGGCACAACATTTTTTTGGAAGCACATGGTAGTTCTGTTCATGGTTTACAAGCCACAATTTTAGAAAAAGTAGAGTTTTTTTTTTTTTTGGGGGGGGGGGGGGTCAGCAAAACCAAACTTCTTCATAAAGCAGTGTATATATTAAAGTTTGATACTTTTTGTTTCGAAAGGGTATGAATGTTGATTTTAATTGGCATGTATTACTTTAAATGCTTTTTAAGTGTTTCATGGTATTGATGACTTTATTGTTTAATTGCCTATTTAGTAGTGTATATAAAAAGTACAGTTGTGTACACTTACCATAAATGTAGATGTTAGAGTGTATTCACTGTTGCAGTCATTACATTTTGGTAATTTGCTTGCAGGTTGCCGTCGGTCTGATTAACAAAATCTTGGGTCCTGCTTCGGTCGCTGTCCCTTCTACCATGACGTCAGGTCATCAGGGGTATAAAACATGCAGCAGACGCCATTACATCAGTTTTTCTTGTCCCAGATGTCAGGTGGCCCCCAAATGGGGATATATATATATATATATATATATATATATATATATATATATATTTTGTTTGTGTATTTCGGCTTTTCCCGGTTATGGGTCGCCACAGCGGAACTCCGGCCCACTAATGATTGGTAGTTGATTTTTACGTGCCGAGTTACCAGCCCTGACGCACAACCTTCAACGAAGGTACGCCCATTCACGTATGTCTCCACGCAGAAGACGCTCTAGCAGAGATTCGAACCGGAGAGCGTCTTACTGTGAGGCGACACCGTACATACATATATATATGTATATATAATTTAAAACAAAACATATGCCTCCAAACAAAAGCAAATACACCAAAAAGGCTTTTAAGCATAGTAAAAGAAAGGAGAGGTATAGTAAGAGAAACACAGGGGGCTGGAGGGTGAGTAACCAGGACTGCAACAGTGAATACACTCGAAAATCTACATTTATGGTAAATGTACACAACTGTACTATGTTCTTCATGTTTTACTGTTGCAGTGATTACATTTGGGTAGAATCCCAAAGCTATGGTTGGGAGGATGGATTTATACAGCATTAGGCCAGCTCTGGATTTAAAGAGAGGTAAATGGTAATGTTTGGTGAACGTATGAAATGAGCTCCAGGGTAGCAGCTTCTAGAATGTCTCTGGTAGGAACACATCTGAGAAAGGCTGCAGAAGCAGATGCAGCCCTGGTGGAATGAGATCTGATCCCTTTGGGGACAGGTTTACCATGGTGCATATAGCAGAAACAAATACAATGGCTTATCCATTTGGAAATAGTATGCTTTGAAATAGCCTTTCCCTCTGCACCTGCAGCAAATGCCAATAGTTCAGATTTTCTTCGAGATTTTGTCCTGTTTAAGTAGAATTTAAGTCGTCTGTGTACATCCAATGAAAGCAGAATCCGCTCACCCTTGTTCTGTGTATTGGGAAAGAAAGTTGGCAAATGAATGGTCTGATCAAGAGCCACACTGGATACCACCCTTAGGCATAAAGGATGGATTGGTCCTGAGAGCCACCCTGTTCGGATGAAAAATAATGAAAGGCTCCACTGCCATAACAGCCTGTAATTCTGAAAACCTTTTAGCTTAAGTGATTGCTAAAAGGAAAGCTGTCTTCCAAGAGAGAAGTTTGAGGTCCACAGTAGCAGCTGGCTCAAAAGGAGGTAGAGTGAGTTTTTCCAAAACAAAATTGAGGCCCCATGCAGGAGTTTGTGCTCTCCTGGGAGGTCTTAAATTTTTCGCCCCTCTGAGATACTGCTTTAGCAGAGGATGAAAGAAGAGGGGAGGGTTCTGTTTTGTAATGAGCTGAAATCACAGAGGCATGGATTTTTATGGAAGAAAAAGATAGGCCCTTGTGAAGCATCTCAGTTAAGTATTGCAGAATCTGAGGAATATTGGGCCACTGCTGCGCTTATTTCCTTGTGAATGGTTCCAGGCACAGGATCTTTTCCATTTGTCAGCATAAGATTTTCTAGTACTAGGCCTTCTAGCCTCCAAAATGACATACATCACAGGTTTGCTGAGAGATGTCAAGGATGAAATTAGTTGATTAGCCACACTGCAAGATTCAAAGTTTGGAGCTGAGTGTGCAGAATTTGGTAGTTCTGCTGAGACAGTAGGTAAGGTGTCTGAGGCAGGTGCCGCGGTGGAAGGTGTGACACATTGCGCAGGAGTGGGTACCAGTGTTGGCGAGGCCAGTCTGAAGCAATCAGAATAATTTTTGGTTTGTCCTGTCTGACTTTTAGTAGGACTTTGGAGAACAGAGGCAGAGGGGAAAAGCATAGACTAATAGGTTGTTCCAGCTGAATGATAGAGAATCCACTTTCCAAGCTTATTTGTGATGAATTCTTGTGCAGAATTTGTCCAATTGATAGTTCTGGGGTGAGGCAAAAAGAACTATGTCTGGGCTCCCCCATTTGCTTGTCAGCATGTCGAAAACTTGTGGTTCCAGTTTCCATTCGTGTGGGTCCATAAGATTTCTGCTTAGTTCATCTGCCAGAGTATTTAGCTTTCCTGGCAGGAATTGAGCTTGTAGATGTATTTTATAAGTCAAGGCCGTGTTCCACAATGCCATGGCTAGTCTGCAAGGGGGGCAGGAATGTGTACACCCCTGCTTGTTTATGTACCACGTGACTGTGGTGTTGTCTGTCTATCAGTAGTTGTCCTGGATGAAGGAAGTCCTTGAAGGCTGTTAGAGCATTCTGTACAGCTAGCATCTCTTTCTGGTTCATATGTAGGCGGCATTTGATTTGGGCTCCATTTGCCCTGAATGCATTTCCCTGCCAGATGAGCCCCCCCAAGCACAGTCTGATGAGTCTGTAGTTAGGGTCTGGGCGGCAGGGAGTGGAGTGAATGACAGTCAATTGTTTTGATGGCAGGCTTCTGCCCACCATAGCAACTCTAGTTGCAGGCAAGGTATAATAGGGATCATTGTTTCCAGGCTATGACAATGTTGACTCCATAAACTTTTTAAGTACCACTGAAGCTTCCTCATATGCAGTCTTGCATATGGAAATAGAAGAATGCAGGAGGCCATGAACCCCAAGGCTTGCAGAATTTGCCTTGCAGATAGCAGGGTTTTTGTGGCCACCTGTTTGAAGTAAGTCACCAATTGAATTTGCTTTTCTGGCATAAGCTAAGTCATCTCGGCAGTTGTATTCAAGCTTGCACCCAGGAATGTAATTTTTTGAGAGGGTACCAGTTGTGATTTTTCATTTATGGTGTACCCTAGACAAGTTAGAACCCTTTTTACAAACGCCAATGCTTAAGAATGTCCTTGTTTTCTGCCTGAATTAGACAATCATCCAGGTATGGATATATTTGAATATTTCTTTGCCCGCAAAATGTGATTACTGAAGCCAGGCACTTTGTGAAGACCCTGGGCGCAGTAGATAAGCCAAAGGGCAGTGCAGAGAACTGGTAATGCAAGTAGCCTGCTTTGAAGCGCAGGTATCTTCTGCAAGATTCCCTGATTGCGAAATGCAGGTAAGCCTCTTTTAAGTCTAGAATTACCAACCAGGCATCTTTGCCTAGCATAGGTAGTAACTGTTGAAAAGTCAGCATCTTGAAATTTGGAATGTCCAGAAATGTACTTAGAGTGGATAAGTCCAGAATTGGACGCCATGATTTGTCTTTTCTGGGTACCAGGAAAAGTCTTGAATAGAAACTTTGTCCCTTTTCCTCTGCTGGTACTGGTTGAATAGCCCACATATTCATAAGGGAAAGAACTTGTTTCTGGGCCTCTGCCCACTGATTTGGAGGCAGATCTGGCCATCCGCCTGGGATTGGCAATGTGTGGAAATGAAATCTGTTATCCCTGGGATACTCTATTACAAACCCATTTGTCCTGGATAATCAGTTGCCAGTTTCGTGCATTAAGTGCCTGTTTTCCCTGAAAGGGGCGGCCAAAAGGTAAGTGCTTGGTGATTGCAGAGGAAAGTCATTGAGACTGTTTACCGTATGGAGGTGCCTTGTTGCTTCCAGATTTGGAGGTGGAGGTACCCCATTGTTTTGTTCTAAAAGTTCCTTGTGACAAACCTGGAGCCTTTGAAATGTCTGGATTTGACTTGAGTGGCTCTCAAGAGAAAGTACAGCTTTGTACCTACCATAAATGTAAATGTTAGAGTGTAAACACTGCTGCAGTCATTACACTTGGGTTATCCTTCCGTCAGGTGGTTCCCCAGTCGGCCTGAGTTCCAAAGTCCTTGTCTGGCGTCGGTTGCTGTCGCCTCCTCCCCGACGTCAGTGAGACAGGGGTATACAAGATGCAGCCGACGCCATTTTCTTCAGTTTTTCTTGCCCCAGATGTCAGGTGCCCCCAAATAGGTAGGCAATTCAAATTGCTAGTAAAGTATAGATAAGAAAAGCAAACAACAACTTTCAGGTACCAGCAAATACTCCCCATAGGTAGTGAAGGGTAGAAGACAAAGGTACGTACCAACAAGAAAGACGGGAAGGAGGGAGGGGAACCTGGACTGCAGCAGTGTTTACACTCGAACATCTACATTTATGGTAGGTACAAAACTGTACTATGTTCATCGTGTTACACTGCTGCAGTCATTACACTTGGGTGGAATCCCAAAGCTGAAGGAGGGTGGCTGGTTCTATAAGGCATTAGGGGTGGCTATAAGGCCATGCAGCACAGCAGTGGCGAAGCCAGCTCCGGATTTGGAGTATAAAGGCAAATGGTAATGCTTGGTGAAGGTATGCACAGAACTCCATGTTGCTGCTTCCAAAATATCCTTGATAGGTACTCCTCTGAGGTAGGCAATTGAAGTGGCTGTTGCCCTGGTGGAGTGAGATCTAATGCTGCTAGGTACAGGTTTCCCATGGTGTGTATAGCAGAAACGTATACAATGTCCTATCCATTTTGAAATAGTCTGTTTTGAAATGGCTTTTCCCTGTGCTCCTGCAGCATATGCTACCAATAATTGCTCAGATTTTCTGAAAGCTTTGGTTTTGTCCAAGTAGAAGTGCAACTGCCTGTGAATGTCCAAAGAATGCAGTAGTCTCTCCCCTTTATTCTGTGGTTTTGGATAAAAAGTTGGCAAGTGAATAGTTTGGTTTAGAGCCAAACTTGATACCACCTTTGGCATAAACGTAGGGTTAGTTCTTAAAGACACCCTGTCCTGGTGGAAAATGAGGAAAGGTTCCACTGCCATTAGTGCCTGTAATTCTGAAACTCTTCGTGCTGATGTTATTGCCAGTAGCAGAGCAGTTTTCCGAGAGATATATTTTAATTCTGCTGTGTTAGCTGGCTCAAAAGGAGGTAAAGTTAATTTTTCCAAAACAAAGTTGAGGTCCCAAGTTGGAGTAGGTGCTCTACGGGGCGGTCTTATGTTTTTAGCCCCTCTGAGGTACTGTTTTAGCAAAGGATGAGAGAAAATTGGTGGATCCATGTCGTAATGAGCAGAAATGGCAGAGGCGTGGATCTTGATGGATGAAAAGGAGAGGCCCTTGTCCAGCATCTCAGTTAAATATTGTAGTATCTGAGGAATGTTTGGGACAAGAGGGTCAAGGCTGTGAGCCTGGTTCCAGGCACAGAATCTCTTCCATTTATCCAAATAGGCTTTCCTGGAACTAGGCCTTCTGGCCTCCAGAATGACATCCATAACAGCTTTGGAGAGGGGCATTGCTTGCTTGACAAAGGAATTTTCCATGCAGCTAGGTTTAAGGTCTTTAGCTGGCTGTGAAGTATCAGATTGTTGTGCTGAGTCAGCAGATGTGGGATTTGAGGCAAAATCCAGGATGGTTCTTCTGCTACATTCTTTAAGATTGGGTACAAGTGCCGGCATGGCCAGTCTGGTGCAATAAGGATCATCTTTGGCTCTTCTTGCCTGGCTTTTATGAGTACCTTTGGAAGGAGAGGTAGAGGAGAGAAAGCGTATATTTGTAGGTTTTTCCAGGTGAATGAGAGGGCATCCACTTTCCATGCTTGTGGATGGTAACTCCCTGAGCAGAATTTCTGTAGCTGGCAATTCATTGGGGATGCAAACAGATCTATGTCCGGGCTCCACCACTTCTGTGTTATCATTCTGAATATTTGTGGATTCAATTACCATTCGTGGGGATCCATGATGTTTCTGCTCAAGTCTGCCAGCGTGTTTTTCTCTCCTGGCAGGAATTGTGCTTGCAGATGAACTTGGTAGTCTAGAGCTGTGTTCCACAAGGTCATGGCCTGTCTGCAGAGGGGGTAGGAGTGTGTGCCCGCTTGCTTGTTTATGTATCACATAACTGTGGTGTTGTCTGACTTTAGTAATAGTTGTCCTGGATGCAGCAGGTCCTTGAAAGCTATAAGGGCATTTTGTACAGCTAGCATCTCTTTTTGATTGATGTGAAGATGCCTTTGTTCTGTGGGCCACTCGCCCTGAATACATTTTCCTGCCATGTGTGCTCACCAGGCGTAATCCGATGCATCTGTTGTCAGTGCTTGCCTGGCTGTGGGTTGAGTGAAAGGCTGTCCCTTGTTGAGGTGACAAGCTTGAGCCCACCATCGAAACTCCTGTTGAAGGCAAGGAATTAGTGGTATAACTGTTGCCAAACTTGACAGTGTTGAGACCATACACTCTTAAGGTACCATTGTAGTTTTCTCATATGCAGTCTGGCACATGGAATTAGTAGTATGCAAGATGCCATGTGGCCCAAGGCCTGCAGAATTTTTCTTGCAGGGAGTTGGGTCTTTCTTGCCATCAATTGAAAGTATTGAGTCAGTTGTCCTTGCTTGTCTGGTGTGAGATAAGCCATCTGGGCCGTTGTGTTCAAGCTGGCACCCAGGAATATTATCTCTTGTGAGGGCACTAGTTATGATTTCTTTTCGTTTACTGTGTACCCCAGGCAACTTAACTTTTTTACGAACATCAGATGCTTTAGAAGAACGTCCTTGCCCTCTGCTTGAATCAGGCAGTCGTCCAGACATGGATAAATTTGAATTCCTTTCTGTCTGCAAAATGCAATTACTGGTGCCAGGCACTTTCTGAAGACCCTGGGCGCAGTAGATAAGCCAAAGGGCAGTGCAGAGAATTCATAGTGCATTGAACCAGCTATGAATCTGAGGTATCTTCTGCAGTTTTGTCTGATAGGGACATGCAGGTAATGCCTCCTTGAGGTCCAAGGTCACGAGCCAAGCTTTCTTGCCCAGCATGGGAAGAAGCTGCTGTAGTGTCAACATTTTGAATTCCGGAACATCCAGGTAAGTGTTTAGAGAAGAAAGATCCAGAATGGGCCTCCAGGCTTTGTTCTTTCTGGGAACCAGAAAGAGTCTTGAGTAAAATCCTTGTCCTTGCTCCTGTGGTGGTACCTTCTGAATAGCTCTCATGTCCATGAGTGCTGTAATTTGTTTTTGAGCCTCTGCCCATTGATTTGGTGGCAGATTTGGCATTCCTTTTAATCTTGGCAGAGTGTGAAAGTGGAACCTGTAACCTTGAGATACAATGTTGAGAACCCATTTGTCTTTGGTGATCCAATGCCAATTGTGATAGAAAAGTGCCAGTTTTCCTTCTAAGGGGGCTGTCAAGAGAGAGCTGTTTGGCAGCTGTAGTAGGAAGTCATTGAGGTTGCTTTTTATATGGTTGGGGCCTGTCTTCCCCTTCCTTTTGGCCTGGTGCACCCCATTGTCGAGGCCTGTAAGGACTGTGTGGTTGATCTCTACCTCTTGGACGTCTGTATCTGCCCCTTTGAGGTCTGTCTGTAACTGGAAAGGACCAATTCTTTGTTGGCCAATTTCTGCTAAATCGAGGAGGCTGAACCTGTAAGAAATCCTTCACCGTTTGCATAGATTTTGCCTTATCCTCCATCTTCTTTAATACCTCTTCTGCTTTAACTCCAAATAACTCATCACGCTGCAAAGGTGCATCCAATAATTTTGCTTTAACATGATCTGGTAACGTATGTTCTTTTAACCAAGCATGCCTTCTAATGACAGAGCCTGTAACTGCTGCTCTACAGGAGGCCTCTAAAGAATTAAAACCACATTGCAAAGTATGTTTTCCCACTTGTTCAGCTGCATGCAATAAATCCTGCATTTCTTTAAAATTAAGAGGATCTGAATCTGGAAGCATTCTTTGTTTCAACTGAGACATCAAAAATCGCTGATATTTTAGCATATGAAACTGGCAATTTAAGGCTCTCATTGCTAAAGTTGCAGACATATATACTTTCTTTCCCCATCTGTCTAATGCTCTGGAATCTCTGTCAGAGGGAATTGGGTTTTTTGCTGATGAGGCCTTAATCCCTTTGGGCCCCTGAGAAATAGTTTCAGGGTCAGCAACAGGGCTTTTATACAGAAATTTGTGAGACTCTAATATCTGTCAGGTTTAACGGGCTGGAGGTAAGGAGTCAGAATTTAAGCTGGATTCAGTATACACATCATCCACAATATCTAACACTGGCAGAATAGCAAGGGGTCTGTGTTGAGGTAATAAAAGGAAGTCTCTGAGCCTTTTCTTGGATTCTGAGTAATCCTGGCCTTCCCAATGGAAATGCTCCCTCATGGTATGTAAGGTTCCCCAAAGGAGTAGTCCTCAGGCTGAGAGGCTGATGGAATTGATTCCTCAGCATCAGAATCATCATAAGGGGGTAAAGAATATCCTAGGTCTGAGGATAAATCTGAAGAAATGGACACCTGGTCGGATGAGTCATAGTCTGCATCCTGTCTGGGCCTTTTATCAGGAGGGGGATGGGACCCCCTGATCAGGGAGATAAGGTCTTCGGCCATTTTGAGCATTTGTTTCTTAGGCATGGAGGCCTGTCCTGGAGAATGCTGTATTTGTTTCTTTGTTTTTAAGGGAGGCTTAGACTTAGCAGAGGGTTTAATGCTTAACTGAGTAGGTCTGAAAACACCCTCTGAAGTTGTGGATTGCTCAGCTACTTCGGTTCCCTCTGAAGGGTTAGTTTCGGTAGGCTGAAAAACATGAACGTCTGAAGGCCCAGCCAGCTCCATGCGGGAGTTGGAGGCAGCCTGTGCTTCTGCAGAAGCGGTAGTCAGCGGCTGCGAAGGTGCCTCGCTGAAAACCGGAGAACCGGCAACCGGCCTAGAAGAGGCCTCGTCATCAGTTTTGGGCCTCGGATGCCTGTCCTTGTCTTTGCGCTTTTTATGTATTCCGGTCGTCAGAAGCTCCGACGGCATGGTGTAATTGAATTTTCTGCCAAAATAATGCCAGGCAAAATCAAACCAATGTTTAACAGTGCGCTTGTTAAACCTAGCACAAAACAGACAACCAGTGACGTCGTGGTCTGGGCCTAGGCATGGGATACAATAAGAATGGAAATCCTTATGAAGTATTTGCTTCCCACAAGAAATACAGTTATTAACTTTTACTGACATCGGTCTGAGGCAAGAAAAAGTTTCCCCAACAGGGTACTTAGCTTTGTAGAAGACTTCGGTTCTGGATTCAGAATGAAAATCTCAGGAGTCGGCCGACCGGCACTTGCGAACTGCTTTTGCTTCGGGCACCCCTCGGCAAGAAAGACTGAAGAAAATAGCGTTGGCTGCATCTTATATACCCCTGTCGCACTGACGTCAGGTAGGAGGCAACCGCAACTGACGCTGGACCAAGACTTTGGAACTCAGGCTGACTGGGGAACCGCCTAACAGCAGAATAACCCAAGTGTAATGACTGCAGCAGTGTAACACGATGAACATCTGGAAAGGACCAGTGCTTAGTAAGCCAGTGCCTACTAAATCTGAGTGGCTGCACTTGTAAGAAATCTTTCACAGTTTGCATAGATTTAGCTTCATCTTCCATCTTTTTTAAAACTTCTTCAGCCTTATTACCAAACAGACTGTCCTGTTGTAAAGGAGCATCCAACAATTTTGCGTTAACATGGTCACGCAGATTTTGCTCTTTGAGCCAAGCATGCCTTCTTATCACAGATCCAGTTACAGCAGCCCTGCAAGAGGTCTCTAAAGAATCAAAACCACATTGCAAAGTATGTTTTCCAACTTGTTCAGCTGAATGTAATAAATCCTGCAACTCTATTTTCCACACAGTCAGAGATCAACATAATTTTCTGTTGAAGTACTCACATGACATGCTGTTGATATTTAAGCATATGAAATTGACAGTTTAAAGTCCTGATTCGTAAGATTGCAGACGTGTAAACCTTCTTATCCCATCTATCCAGCGCCCTGGAATCTCTATCAGAAGGGGTAGGATTTTTAGCAGTAGAGGCCTCAACTCCCTTTGGGGCCCTGAGAAATGGTTTCAGGATCAGCAGTAGGGTTTTTGAAAAGGAATTTGTGGGAGTCAGGAACCCTGTAATATCTGTCTGGCTTACTAGGAGCCGGAGGCAGAGAATCAGGAGTTGTACAAGATTCTGAAAAAACATCAACAATGTCTAGAACAGGAGGTATAGCCAAAGGCCTATGCTGAAGAAGAAGAAAATCCAATTCTTTTTTCATATTCAGACTTTCCCAGTGGAAGTGTTCCCTTAAGGTATGTAAAGTTTCTACAAAAGAGAAATCCTCAGGGGGAGAAGCAGAAGGGATGGAATCAAATGCCTCATAGTTCTCCTAAGTAGGTATAGATAAATCCTGTTAAGAAGAAGAATCAGAAGAAATAGAAACCTGATCTGAAGATTCAGTCAGTGCCTTGCCTAGGCCCCGTAGCAGGAGGGGGTTGGCTACCCCTGATCAAGGTAATTAAATCTTCAGCCATTTTGATAATTTGTTTTTTAGGCATTGGGGCCTGCACACATGGCCAAAGCATATTTTTTTTAGACACAGAAGTAGATTTTGCCCTTAGTTTTGAAGATGGCGTCGGTTTAATATACAAATCTTTAGGCCTCAAAACACCCTCAGAAGCTGGTGCCTGGACAGCGGCTCCGGACCCATCTACGGTAGAGACATCTGCGGGTTCAATACTTAAAGCATCTCGCAGCATACCGGACTCTGAATGGGTCTCAGTAGAGGCCTGCGAATCAAAAGTAGTGGGTATCAGGGGCTGCGAAAGCTCCTCACTGAGTACCGGTGAACTAGCGACCGACTTAGAAGCGTAGTCAGTTTTAGGCCTCGACGGTTTGTCTGTCTTTTTCTTTACTTTTTTTAGGTATTCCGGTAGTCTGATTGCTAACAGACGTCACTTCTGGATAGTTAAATCGTGAACCAAAATATTTAGTAGCAAAAATATAAAGACGTTTAATTGTGCGTCAATTAAATCTAGCACAAAACTGACAGCAAGGTACGTTATGATCAGGGCCTAGGCAAGGAATACAGTACAAATGAAAATCCTTATGAGGCATTTGTTTCACACAAGTAATGCAATTATTAACTTTTACTGACATCAGTAATAGCCGACCGGCACTTGCGAACGGCTTCTGCTACGGGCACCGCGTGGCAAGAAAGACTGATGTAATGGTGTCGGCTGCATGTTTTATACCCCTGACGTCATGGAAGAAGGGACAGCAACAGACGCAGAACCCAAGACTTTGTTAATCAGACTGACTGAGGGCAACCTGCCAGCAGATTACCCCAAATGTAATGACTGCAACAGTGAAACATGAAGAACATCAAGTGCGTGTTGTGAAGTAACTGTGTACTCCAAGAAGGCAGTGTATGCCAAAACGTCAGAGAGGAATACATTTTATTCACTGGGTCCTGATCTTTTGTTCTATGTTGTATTTACTACTGAAGACGAAGGTGTCTCTATTTACATTAAAATAAACATACTTCGAGGCTGGTCAGACAGGACAAAGCACTTGAGCTGATCCAGGATTCAAATCACCATAGGTAAAATCCAACAACACTTCCTTGCAAGCTATAGGTACCCCTCTATGACCCAGGAAACCCATACCGTGTATTTAAACTGATCAGAAACACTAACCGTCTAACCCAATACCACATTCATGGGTGACTAATTACCCCACTATTAACTGGGAAACCTATATGACACTAAACATACATGCACAGAGATTCCTGGATTTTGTAAACAGAAACTCCCTTGACCAGATAGTGAATACATCAACCAGGGCTGCAGCCATACTGGTTCTGGTCTTCACTAATTTGTGAGACTGCTGCACACCTCCTACTGTAATGCCCTCCCTAGTAAAGTCTGACCACAAAATGGTCACTTTTGAAGTAAAAATAAACCCCAGACACCCAGCCAAACCTGGATTATTCAAGAACTATTCTAAGGCTAACCTATTGCTATTAAATGAGAACCTGGCAAAATTTCAAGCCCCCATAAACCCTGAGAACATTTCTGCCTATGCAGACTTACTCACAGAAACCCTTCACAAGCATGTTAATAGCTGCATACAGACAAGCTATACTAACCAGAAAGAAGTACAGAACTAACTCAAACAAGCCACCCTAGTGGAATCATAAAATCAATCAGCTGTATAACAGGAGAAAGAGAATCTTGGCAAAAAGGAGGAGGTGCAGCACCCAGCAGGATAAAAGCACTCACAAACTAAAATTTCAGAAGACAGTCTACCAAAGGCAAATTTGGCCTCCCAGACTAAGGACAACCACAAAAAATTCTTTAGTTATATCCACAACCTCAAAGGCAATGCACACAATTGTGTGCACAGCTCATTGTAAATGGAGCCACCTATACTGAGCCATAAGATAAAGCAAACCTTTTGGCTGATAAATTCAGCTCCAACTTCGCCTCTCCCTCCTCCTCAACCTTCCCTTAGGAAAGATAATCAAATACAACTCCCCCTACTATCACTAGGGAACAGATTCTTAATGCTCTAAGACCAAGAACACAGCATCAATGGGCCAAGACATTAACCCAGGATGCCTTCTAAATAGCATGAAACACGACCTATCAGGGCCTCTGGAATTACTATTTAACTGTAGCCTCCAAACAGGCTTTGCGCCTCATGAATGGAGAAAGGCAACAATTATCCCTCTGCACAAAGGTGGGCCATATACAGATCCTGGAAACCACAGACCCATATGTGTCACTAGTCTTATATGTAAACCCATGGAAAGAATCATCATTGAGATGATCAACAGAGATATAATAAACCTCCCGACATGGGACTCTACCCAGTTTGGCTTTGTCAAGGGCAGAGCATGCCTAACTCAACTCGGTGGATTTCTTCGATAAGGTCACCAAAGCAATGGATGAGGGAAACTTCATTCACACCATCTACCGTGACCTGGCCAAGGGATTTGACAATACCCCACTCAAGTATTGTTGACAAACTGAAGAGGTTGGGTACAAACCCGTATGTCACCCAGTGGATAGCCACCTGGCTCACAGACAGGATCCAGGAAGTTAGAATTAGGCAGTCCTTCTCTACAAAGAGGCCAGTCGCAAGTGGAGTCCCTCAGGGATGGGTGCTTTGACAGCTCCTTTTTGGCATATACTTCTCAGAAATCAAGGCCAATGTCAGTGGTCTCTGGCTGACTAAATTTGCAAAGGATTGTAAATTAGGAGCCGTCAATGAATCTCACACCGATACAAATGTTCTCCAGGAAGGGTTGACATAGAAACAACTGGTGTCAGAGCCATGGACTAAAACTAAAATGCCAAGAAATGCATAATAGTATCCCTTGGGAAGTCATCCATCCCTGATAACTATATTCTACAACAGACCCATTAGAGGTGACCCAAGTAGTCAGGGACTTAGGACACCCACAGATAATAATCTAGTCTTTGATTATCATGCGTCTACAGTGGTGAGGAAATCATTCTATGTTGCGCAACTTATAAACAAAGGTATGGCATATCCAAGTCCAAGAAAGTCATTGTTCCACTGTATTCTGCATTTATCAGACCTATCATTGAGTACAATGCCCCCTTTGGTATGTACCTAACCAGGCATGTCCAACAACTGGAATGTCCACAGAGGCTCCTCACTAAAAGAATACAGGGCGTAAGTAATATGCCCTATGCAGACTGTCTCAAGGCCCTATCCCTGTATTCTGCCTCCTACAGGCTTTTGAGGGGAGATCTATGCCAGACCCCACTCCGATGGACCTCCTGCATATTCACAAAACAAATAGCTCCAGAATTACCCATTCTAAAGACTTAAACCTTGCCTGTGATACAAATAGGATCTGCTGAAGAGATGGGTATGCTTCTCAAAGACTACCCCATCTATGGAACAGGCTCCCCATCCATGTGAAGCACAATTCCTCCCTAACCCAATTCAAGTGCAAATTGGACAATTGGATGAGAAATTGGAAATTCATCCACTTTTTCATCTATGTCTCTAATGGACAGAGGCAACCTGTAAATGGTTCATCTCCCAGGCTCATGCTTAACAGTTATCAAGGGGATCCGAACTTGTTGGAGATTTGGGACGCATGCCTAGGCTTGAAAAGGCCCTTGTGGTCATTAGCCTAGTAAACACCTATGAACCTATATGGGAACCAGACTGGAGATACAAGAGGGTTGGATCTGTCCATCCTGTCAGAGTAGAGAATACTCTCCACTACATTGAAGGCATATAGCTCTATCGGCTGTGAGAAGGCAGGCTTCTGGACCGCTGTCTCCTCCTGCCCCAAAAGCAATCTCCCTGAGAAGGCAGAGCAGAGCTATCCAATGTCATAGCTCAAAGGGGCAGAGACTGCTCAGAAAACCTCGAAGACTCGAATGTCTCAGACCAGACAAGGCAGCTTCGGCTCAGGATGTCATATGGATCTGGAGATGACGGTGCCAGTACACTCAGACAAAGCTTTGACCAAAGATAAAGGTGTCTTCTGATTAGAACAGGACAGACCCAGAAGGTTTGAATCCAAGGACTCAAACAACTTTACGGATCAAAGAAGGAGCAAGTAGTTGTGGTGTGGCAGATGGATGGGCTTCCTGATCCAAGGTGGTAGGAGCCAGAAGAACATCCACCTGTATCTGCGTCAAGAGGAACCTCATCATTCTGTCCACATCTTCCTGTCAAACTCCTGGAAAAATGAGATTAGGTAAGGGACGATGACCTGAACGACATCTTTCCAAAAAGGAGGGAACACTGGAAGGTACTGGATCCAAAGTTAGTGAATATTTTGTCCTAGGTAGGATCTACGGGATCCGAAGAACTTGGCACAGTGATTTTTCTGCCAGATCCTAAGAACTTGGATCTGTTTTATTCGTCTAATCCGAAGAACACTGGATCTGAAATTGTTTCAGATTCGGTCTTGGCTTTTCTCTGGTGACTCCAAAGATGGAGTTAGGAAGTAGGGGGTTTCAGACTTGCTCAGAGGCTCTTAAGGGTTTGTTTTGGGGGACTGAGCCCCAGAAATAGCTTCTCCAAAGGGTGACAGATGCAATCCCTTTAATATTAATTTATTCTTCCCATCGGCTACTTCTCCAAGATTGAAATTTTTACAAACAAGCCTCTTGGACATGTGGACCCAAGCAGTAAACACACAACACATAGGCATCTGAAAGTGGCAATTTATGCCTACACTTTTTAAAATCGAAGGTCTTTTTCAGACAAAGGCAAGAAGAAAGAAGACAGAAAGAAAAATTAAACTTTTGAGAGAATAAAATAAAAAAGGGAAATAACCAGTAATTGTAATGAAGACTACACTAGAGTGGAACAATAGCAGAAAACAAGGAAAGACAACTACTGATGGTAGACAAATGTTACATAGTGTAAAAAGAGTAAAGGAGTAATAAAAAGGGAAATAGAAAAACTCGAGAGCCGAGGTTGACCATGTCTTTTCATGAAAAAAGGCAAACGAGATCAGAGCTATGTTGCCTGTTGGTGCATTATGGGTAATGGAGGAGCTCAGGAGCTTCGTGGTGGCCAAGAGCTTTAGTAATGGCAGAGTCAGATCAGAGCCAGTCCAGTCAGTTGAGGGTAGAATGAAAATTGACATCAGATCACTGGTTAAACTGCTGGCACTGTAAACTCTCAGGAAGAAAACTGCAAGCAGTTTCAGTGGATAGAAAAATTTCCAGTTAATATACAAGATACGGGCTTCTTTAAGGAAGATACTTTTATAACAGAACACAACCAGCACAGCACAACAGTTGCACTTCTCAGATGGGTAGGAAAAACTGGAAAAATTATTTGAAGATGCAGCTGTCATTTCTATTAGCACATACAGACACAATGCTGCCTTTCAGTGTATCCAAATCCTCAAAATGTTTAACCCTCTGGCTCCCAAGATTTCTTCTAATATTCAAAAAATGTTAAACAAAGACAATATAAGGAACAGCTTTACACAAAAACATTCAACATGGCCTTACCAAAGTCTAGGTTTCATCAGTAGCCCCGATGCTGGAGTTGTTGGTGAGGGGTGAAAATGATGAAATGTGTCCTAAAGCATGTTCCCATGGTACAATCCCCAGGAGACACTAGTCCTCAAGCGAGTACTGACTAAAGGAATGAGGTAGGGCATCTTGAGGATATACATAACTCACCATCTCTGAAAGACTGCAAGATAAACAATGTGACGCATTACTATGCATGAGCTGAAGGGGTTAAGTATAAAACCCATTGTCTCAGAGAAAGATAACTGTTATTTCTCTGCAGCTCATTCCTACAACAGATGAAGGGGCTCATAGGGCACTCACCCCGCAGGGAAGTGAACAAGTCAGCTGATAAAGGGGGAGACAAGCTTGATGGTCAATAGGGCAGGTGAAAAAAAGAAAACGTATTATTAAACTAATTTTGCCTTCTAGTAGTGGCATTGTATTGGGAAACACTGCAAATTCAAATTAAATTCAGAACAGCTGCTATGGCAGATTAAGTACACTCTATTCTGTTTCATCACTTACCCATCATTTGAGTTATGGTGCCTTCATACTCTGCAACAATTTTTCTGTACATAAGAAAATGTGCATAAAATTAATACAACAGAAATGTCACAACATGCTTCAATATTAATAATGTAGAAAATGCAACAAGAATCTAATCTTACTTTTCATATGAATGCATCTGCAAAGATGAAAAACGTGGTTAGCTTTTACAGATTGTGTACTCAACCTACCACTCACCAACCACTTCTACCAAGGGGCACTGGAAAGTAAAATGACTGCACTAAAAAAAAACGGCATAAGTAAGGCGCAAGCACAAAGGTTATGTACTTATCAAAACAATCTTCGTTCTTCCTCAACAAGTGGGCTCCAATCTGAAACGTCTGATCTGACACGGACATTGCTAAAGCTCACAGCCATCAATTCTCTCGAGCTACTCGCTTAGCCACAATGCATCAAATTACCTCAGATTTTGTTTACTGCTGCATTAGAGTAGGAAGATTAACAGTCACAGAAAAGCCATATCCAGAAGTCATATACAAAAATAAGTATATCAAGACCCTGTAAATATGCGTTCCTCCAGAAGCCATAGGATGCGGGTTGATGGGAAAGGAGCTGAGGAAGAATGAAGATAGAGAATACAGATTGAATCCTATGGTAGTACACAACTTCTTTATCTGATGTTGTCAATCTTCATTCTATCCTCAAGTGGCACAGCATCCCTAGCTACATGTGTGCAGGGTGGACTCAAGGAAGGATATCCCAGAGTACCATAGAGCCAAATGATGCCATACCTCTGGAGATGAGATTCAACTTGTAATGAGTGACAAAGGTATGGGAGTAGCCCAAGTTGCTGCTACACATGTATCATCCATGGACATTCTTGATTTAAAAACTGCGGAAGTAGCCATGGATCTAGTGGAGTGCACTTTCAAGGGATGTGCAAGAGAAATGCCCAATTTAGTATAGACAAAGGAAATGCAATTTGTCAACCACTTTGATAAAAAGAAGTTGTATCTTACCATAACATCCCATCTGTGTTGTAGAGCTTTATTCATTCATTACTGATAGGACTTCAGTTCTGTCCTCGGAACCAACACGGCCGTTTCCAAGCTTGAGCCAGCCAAAAACTCTCAGCTAAGACCTACCCATAAGGCTCCTCTTGGTCGCTTCAGATCAAGTTTGCCTGCCCTCATATTAGAGATAATAAAGGAGACAGTAAGAGGATCTGTCTGAACAAATACCGTAACCAGGAGATCCAAAAGTCCACCAGGAGTCCAGACAGGGGGAAGGAGGCCAGGAAGTAATGAAAAAAGATCTACAACACAGATGGAACGCTATAGTAAGACATAACTTCTTTGTTGTAAATAGTTATTCATTCCCTACTGATAGGACCGAGTCCCCAGCTACTTGAGTCCTGGGTGGCCATAAGGAAGGATATTCCTGAGCACCATAGAACCAAAAGATACTTGTCCCCTGGAGGCCAAATCCAATTTATAATGAGTGATAAAGGTATGAGGTCTTGCTCAAGTAGCTGCTCCACAGACATCATCCATAGAGGCTCTGGAATGAAAAGCCACAGAAGTGGCCATCGATCTAGTGGAATGAGCCTTTACTCTGGAAGGTAAAGACAGTTTCTTCTGATGGTAGATGAAAGCAATGACGTTTCTAAGCCAGGAAGAGAGTCACTTTGGAGACAGGTTTACCCAATCTGGGTCCCACAAAGCCAACAAAACATTGATCCGTTTTTCTGAAAAATTTAGTTCTGTCAAAGTAAAAACGAAGTTGCCTATGAAAAACAAGGGTATGCAAAAGATACTCCCCTCTATTTGAATGTTGAGGAAAGAAAACTGGCAGGTCAATAGACTGTTTAACTGAAAATCCAGAAATGATTGGTTAATTGAAAATCCAGAAATGACCTTGGGCAAGAAGTATGGGTCAGTACGTAGGGACACACTATCCCTGTGGAAAATCAAGTAAGGTCTCTTGACACTCAAGGCCTGCAACTCGGATACTCTTCTCGCTGAGGTAGGACCTACTAGAAGTAGAGTCTACCAAGACAAAAATTTTATATCACATGAATTAGAGGGTTCGAAAGGAGGGCTTTTTAATGACTGAAGCACCAAAGTCCCGTGGCTCTATGAGGGGCTTGACAGGAGGTTTAACACAGAATACTCCTTTCAAGAAAGTTTTGCACAGACGGTGTGACATAACAGAATAATTATTGAATCCATTGTGAAAATTTGCGATAGCTGCTAAATGTACAGTAATTGTCTATGCTGAAGTTCCTACATGTAGAAGAGTAGTAAGGTACTGTAGGATCTTCTGAATAGGCATAGAGAAAGGGTCTATGTCATGATCTTTGGCCCATGTAGAGAACCTAGCCCACTTACTAGAATAAATTTTCCAGGTGGAAGGTTTATGTGAAGCCAAAAGAATCTCATGGACAGGAGATGAAATATCAGGTAGCCTGGAAATCATCGGAAGTGGAGAAACCAAGCTGTGAGCTTGAGGCTGTGGAGATTGAGGTGAAATCAGTCCCTGAGGGTGAGACAGCAGACCTTGGTATTGATCCAAAATCCATGGGCTGTGAATCAGATGAGGCCATTAGAAAGGAAACCAGACTTGACGGGGCCAATAAGGATCACTTTGCTTCTCAACCTTTGAGCTTCATGGAAGAATTTCGGGATGAGGGGAAATGGGGAAAAAGCATACACAGCAGACACAGGGGCCAGTCGTGTGTCAGAGCATCCCTCGGTGACTCCCCCCTGAGGGGGGGGGGGGGTCAAGGCAAAGTAGCTTCTACATTTGTTGTTTAAAGGGGAAGCAAACAGGTCACAGCAAGGCCTGCCCAAACGGCGGAAGATCTGATTCGCTATTACAGGACTGGGAGACCACTCGTTAGGCATCAGGATGTTCATGCTCAAATTCTCTGCAATAAGACTGGAACTCCCGGGAATGTGCGTTGCTATAAGAAAGTAGTTGGAAGCTACCACCCACTGCCAAATTCTCATGGCTTCTTGACACAGGGGGAAAGACCTGGTTCTGTCTTGTTTGTTTATATACCAGAAGACTGACATGTTGTCCGACTGCATTGCAATTCCTGGAAGGGAGGGATGTATGGAACGCTTGCAACGCTAAGAGAACTGCCCTCAAATCCAGGACATTTAAGTGCAAATTGGCCTCCATGGGGACAATGTGCCTTGGACTGTCTTTCCCTCAAAATACCCCCCCCCCAACCCTAGCAGGGAAGCGTCCATGGTCACTGTGGCCTAGGCAGGGGAAAGCAGAACCGTTGACACCAAAGATTTGATTCTGGCTTCATCCACTAAAGCATTTCTTTCTTGCAAAGATTTGTAAGGCTTATCAAGTGGTCGAGAGGATGGATTAAGATAGACCATTGTGATGAAAGGAGCCACTGTACTAGTCTCATGTGCAACCTTGCCAGTGGAACTAAGAGGTTGCTGCCGCAGACCCCAGACATTGAAGTACAAGGCGTGCTGGTACAAAAGTTGTCTGAGTACTTGAACCTGGCTTCTTGTTTTTGAGAGCCTGTGAGGAGGAAGGGAAACTTGACAGGATGTTGCGTTGAAGATCTCTCCAGTAAATTCCAGAGTTTTTGTTGGGGACATTTGAGATTTTTCCTTGTTGATCATAATCCCTAAGCGAAGAACAAGGCCTTGAGTGTAAGAGATGCTGTGGATGAGAAGATTCCTAGTCGTGGCGGTAAGGAGCCAATCATGTAGATATGGAAACACCTGGAATCCTTGTTGTCGAAGATGACCTACTACAACTGCCATACATTTGGTGAACACTTGGGGGGGGGGGGCTGTTGAGAGACCGAATGGCAGTACCCTGAACTGGTAGTGATGGGCTCCCAGCCGGAAGCAGCAAAATCTCCGGGAGCGCTGGTCCATCTTATGTAGTAATACACATCCTGAAGATCTATAGAGCACATCCAGTTGTCCTTCCATAGAAAGGGGAGGATAGACTGTACCATGACCATCCGGAATTTTTGAGGTTTTATAAATTTGTTCAGTGGGCTGAGACCCAGGATTGGTCTCCAGTCCCCTGTCCTTTTTGGCACTAAAAAGAACCTAGAGTAAAAACCGGATCCTCTCTGGTCTGGTGGGACTGGCTGGATGACTCTTTCTTAGCAGCTTTTCGATTTCTAAGGCTGCTACCTCCCACTGATTGAGTGGATCAGGAATTTGTTTGACGGGTCTGGGAGTAAGATCGAATGGGATATGGTAGCCTCTAGATATTATTCTCTGCACCCATGCATCAGTAGTGATAAGTTGCCAGGCTTGTAGGTGCTGAGAAAAACGACCCCCTGACTGCTTCCAGAGGAAATCAATCGGGACACTGATCAGAAGCACTGGTAGGGTCGGCCGGAGAAGGAATCTCTAGCGCCCTGGTTACATGGACCCCCCTCTGTCCTGAAAGGAACGTCTTCCAAATGAGTTGACCCCTCTGCCCCAGAAGTATTGCTCACCACAAATGTCACGCAAAGACCCTCAGGATTTTTTGAACCACAATTTCCCTCCCCTCTGGACCTCTGGGGGTGGGGGGTGGAAAACATATGCCCACAGCAGACAAGGTCTTTCAGTCTTTCTCACTTCGTGATAGTGTCTCGTACTTTGGGACCAAAGAGTGAAGATTCATCGACAGGCGCATTGACGAAGGAAGATTTAAAGAGGTCTACGAAATCACACAAACTTATCCAAGCATGCAGTCTCATGATGATGCCTAATGCGGCTGCTCGAGCTGCCCCCTCGGTGGTGAGATATCAAGCATATTGAGGAGTTCGAGATAGATTCCAGGGTAGCTAGCTGCGAGTCGACAGTGTCACACACCTCATCAGGCAGTACCCTCACCAAAGAGGTAGACATTTCAGAAATTAGGTCTCTTTGGAGGCGAGTGAAGTGTGCCAGATAATTCAGCGATCGAATAGCAAAGGTCGCTGAAGCGTAGGTCCGCTTCCACAGTCTGTCCATAGCCTGGGACTCCCTGTTCGGGGAATGAACAGTGGAACTATCTTCTGTCAGTTCCCTCTTTATGGTCACCGCCACAACCATGAAATCAACTATCAACTGCTTGGACCAATTGGGCTGGTCTTCGGGGGGTGGATAAAATTTTGCCCTGCCTCCGGGGGACAGGTTCTACGTTGTCCGGGGCCATCCAGGCATGCTGCACGATCAGCTTTACAAGCTCATCCGCAGGTGGGGGTCACCCAAGAAGTAGACAGCCGGTTCCGGAAGGCCTGCAAGAACACATATTCCTTCGAAGGGTTAGAGAACTTCCAGTCTCCCCTCTGCTTGAAGATTTCGAGAACGTCTCCAAATGAGATGTCTTCTGGGGGAGACTGGGGTGACCCTTCTCCATCGCAGTTGGTGTCCTCAGTGATAGATTCCTCAGGGGAATCAAGGCGCTTCCTCTTGCACCGTTTCTTCTGGGGTGGCTCCCCAGTGGGATCTTCTGAGGATGACTCCGGAGAAAGAGTTCCCTGCAAGGGAAGGTCTTGCAGTTCCCGTGTCCAGGATCCTAGAGTAGGAGGTTGGGACAGCTGCATGCTAGAGGGGGGTTCTGGTGTTGATGCCATTGGTGCTGACTGCAAGCCTGTTGAGGCAAGGACCCTCTCCATCACCTGGAAAGCAGGCCCACCCAAGGAGAGATGGGAGCCCAGAACAGAGGATGACAACCTCGGAATCAGGGTCACACCCCACCCTTAGGAGCCCGCTGCCAGGTGAGAAGCTCCGAGAGCACTGGTAGCTGTCGGCGGAGTTGTGGACAGATGCTGCCAGCAAAAAAATAGGTGCCAAACTAGGAACCACGGTGCCGACGGTCCAAACACTGCTCCAAGAGTGCACTGGTTCCAACAAAGTCGATGCCCCAAGAGTAATCCATACTGACAGGGGAACCTCTGCAGTCGGTGCCAAGATAGTATGCACCGGGGTGGTCATCGGTACCGAAGTCTCTGAGGCCTGGGAAGAGGTCGGAGGAGGATATACTGGTGAATATGCCGTGAAAGGTTCCGTTCCAAGGGGGACGGAAGACCTAGCAGGGGTGGGTAATCCTCTAGCTGCCAGAAGCTGGTCTACAACCCGCACTACATCTTGTTCTGAAAGGCTCCTGGTGGATCTGTAGGAGTCTGCTGAAGCAGTCAGGTCTTTCAAGAAATGGGGCTAAATTGGTGCCCAGAAAACGAATCGCAAGTTGGAGAATATCGGGTTCTGGGAAGGTGTTCAACCTTTGGAACAGACAGGGTCATGGTCTGTGGAGCCGTATAAGCTATCAGCAGTGGCCGGGGATGGTGCCGAAGTAGGTATGGTAGTCAAAGCTGGTGTCAAAACCAAGGACGGCACCAAAGACTATGGTGCAGAAGCTGGTACCATAATAGAAGTTAAAATCAGAGGTGGCACTGAGGGAGAAGAGACAAAGCCTGGTGCCAAGAGAAGCTCGGTGTAGACTCTGTTCCGAAACAGATGGAGATACAGGAACAGAGTGACTCAATTTCTCTTTGTGTTTTTTAGTCTTAGGAGGTGGTGAGACCACCTCCATCCCAGAGAGAACCTCCAAAAAAGGCGTTTTCATCAAACCTTTCAAAATCAAGTTGTTTTTGCGCTCAGCTAGAGTGCGATTACTGAAACTGGAGCAGATATCACACAAGACATTTATATGGTCAACACCCAAACGCACGGAGCATGACCGTCTGAGTTTGGCATCTTAAGCCCACACTTATCGCACCGCTTAACCCCCAATTTAGCTTTTTCTGATATAATGACACTAATCTAACAGTCAAGAAAAAAAAACAGCAGCAGCAGAGTTAAACAATTTTTTTTTGTTATATATATAATTTATATATTTATATATTGAAAGAAAGAGAAGAGTACCAACAATGGTACCTAGAAATGCCACAAGTGGTAAGAAGAGGGCCTACCAAAGATAGAAGAGAGGGACAGTACCAATGATATTATAAAGGTAACTACCAAAGGGACAGGGTAGGGAACAGAACAAGTCGATAGACGAGAGAAGAAAATTAGCGAAAAATCACTAAAAGTATTGAGAGAAAAGTTACACAAATTTCTACACTTAGCTTTGAGAGAGAAGGCTTGGCACGTCTGACTAGGAAGGCGGGAAAAGTACAGTTTTGTACCTACCATAAATGAAGATGTTCGAAGATCCACATTGCTGCAGTCCTTACACTTGGGTAGTCCGCTGTCCTCGGTCGGCCCGAATATCAAAGTATTAGGCTGACGTCGGTCAAGGCGCTTAAGACTGACATCAGGACGTCAGGGTACAAATGCGCATGACCAACGTCATATCCTCAGTCTTTTCTTGCCCCAGATGTCAGAAGACCCTAAACAGAAAGGTCAAAACCAAAAGACAGCAAAAAACAACCAACCACCCTTGCACTAATCATATGTACAATATATACAATATCCACAATATTCACAACCCAAACCACACAACCGCCTCTAACTACAGAGGGGAAGGAGGGAGGGTAAATTGGACTGCAGCAATGTGGATCTTGAACATCTACATTTATGGTAGGTACAAAACTGTACTATGTTCTTCATCTCACATTGCTGCAGTCCTTACACTTGGGTAGAATCCCAAAGCAGAGGTAAGGGAGGATGGCAAAACTATAAAGCAGTAGGAGCTGCCAAAATGCCCTGTAAAATTGCAGTGGCAAAACCAGCCCTAGATTTAGAGTAAAGTGGAAGGTGGTAATGCTTAGAGAAAGTATGCACTGAACTCCAAGTAGCTGCCTCCAAAATATCTTTAGTTGCCACCCCCCTTAAAAAAGCTGTAGAAGTGGCAGTAGCCCTAGTGGAATGAGGCCTAATCCCAGCTGGAATCTCCTTACCATGATGGGAATAACAGAAAGCAATACAAAACCCAATCCACTTAGAAATAGTTTGTTTTGACACAGGCTTGCCCTGACAACCCAAAGCAAATGAAACAAATAACTGCTGAGACTGCCTGAACCCTTTAGTTCTGCTTAAATAATATCGCAACTGCCTGTGTATATCCAAGGTGTGCAAAATCTTTTCCCCTTTATTTTGGGGGCTTGCATAAAAAGTAGGCAAATGAATAGTTTGGTTTAAAGCCACACTAGAAACCACTTTAGGCATAAAGGAAGGATTAGTACGTAAAGATACCCTATCCTTATGGAAAATTAAGAAAGGCTCAACCGCCATAAGGGCCTGTAATTCAGAAACCCTTCTCGCAGAGGTAATGGCCAACAAAAAAGCAGTCTTCCATGATAAATATTTCAACTCGGCAGTAGCTGCAGGCTCAAAAGGTTGTAGAGTAAGTTTCTCCAACACAAAATTGAGATCCCAAGCAGGAGTAGGAGCTCTACGTGGGGGTCTTATATTCTTTGCCCCTCTAAGGAATTGCTTAAACAAAGGATGAGAAAACAATGGTGGGTCACAGTCATAGTGAGCAGAAATTGCTGCAGCATGAACCTTAATAGAAGAGAAGGACAAACCTTTGTCCAGTAACTCAACCAGATATTGAAGAGCCACACTTAAATTAGGCTTAGAAACATCAAATTCCTTTGCTGCACTCCAAAATAAAAATCTCTTCCATTTATCTGCGTACACTTTCCTTGTACTAGGCCTTCTGGCCTCCAAAATAACATTCAAAACTTGCTGTGAAAGCTGAGACCCTCCAGGGTTTAAAACAGAATATGCCAGGCTGTTAGGTGAAGAGAGTGAAGTTTGACATTGAGTAAATGACTGTTCTCCTGAGACAGCAGGTGTGGAATCGAAGGCAAAGGCCATGGAGGCTCCCGTACCAGACTTCTCAGTAATGGGTACCAGTGCTGTCGAGGCCAATCTGGAGCTATTAAAATCATCTTTGGCTTGTTCTGTCTGACCTTTAGGAGTACCTTTGGGAGGAGAGGCAGAGGTGGAAAGGCATACACATGAAGATTGCTTCAATTGACAGAAGGAGCATCCACTTTCCAAGCTGTGGGATGAAACCTTTTTGTGCAAAACTTTGGCAGCTGGTAGTTTAGTGGAGAAGCGAACAGATCTATGTCTGGAGTTCCCCATGACACTGTCAATTTCTGAAACACATGAGGATCCAATTTCCACTCGTGGGGATCCATAATTCGTCTGCTCAACACATCTGCTAAGGAGTTCTGTGCTCCCGGCAGAAACCTTGCCTGAAGATTTAGCTGTAAACTGAGAGCAGTCTCCCACAAAATCATTGCTTGTCTGCATAGAGGATAAGAATGTGTTCCCCCTTGCTTGTTGATGTACCACATGACAGTTGTGTTGTCTGTTAGAACCAACACCTGCCCTGGAAGAAGTAAATCCTTGAAAGCTATTAATGCAAATTGGACTGCTAACATCTCCTTCAAGTTGATATGTAGATGTTGTAGTCTGGCAGGCCACGTGTCTTGTATCCACTTTCCATTTAGATGAGCTCCCCAAGCTTTGTCTGAGGCATCTGTCGTTAGAATCTGACTCGCCTCTGGCCGGGTCACAGAGAGTCCCCTTGTTTAGGTGACATTCCTGAGCCCACCACAAAAATTCCTTTTGAATGCAAGGTATTATCTGAATGACAGTGTCCATATCTTGGCAGTGCTGTGTCCATACATTTTTGAGATACCATTGTAGCTTCCTCATATGCAGTTTGGCATTGGGAAGCACCAGAATACAAGATGCCATGAACCCCAAGGCTTGAAGGACTGTCCTTGCAGTCAGCCTGGACTGATGAGACAATTGATGGAAGTAAAGGGAAAGATTCTTTTGTTTGTCCGGGGTCAAAAGGCCATCTGGGATGCTGTATTCAGTCTCACACCCAGAAAGCACATGTCCTGAGAGGGTACTAGACTGGACTTTATTTCGTTCACAGAATACCCCAGGCATCTTAGCACTGCTATCACATATTGCAAATGATGAAGAAGTTCGTCCCTTCCTTGGGCCAGAATCAGGCAATCGTCCAAATAAGGATAGATCTGTATTCCTTTTAGCCTGAAGAAAGCTATTACTGGAGCCAAAACCTTCGTGAACACTCTGGGCGCAGTAGATAAGCCAAAGGGCAATGCAGAGAACTGATAATGAGAAGTCCCAGCTCGAAAACACAGATACTTCCTGCAACTTAGCCTGATAGGAACATGAAGGTAAGCCTCCTTGAGATCCAGAGTCACCATCCAGTGATCTTTGCCCAGCAGAGGTAAAAGCTGTTGTAACGTCAACATTTTGAACTTGGGAATGTCCAGATAAGTGTTGAGGATAGATAAATCCAAAATTGGTCTCCATGTGTTCCCCTTCTTTGGTACTAGGAACAGGCGAGAATAAAATCCTAGGCCCACTTCTGGCAGAGGGACCGGCTGTATGGCCCCTATTTGAAGCAGCAGAGAAATTTGTTTGTGAGCCTCTATTCTTTGCTGAGGAGGAACGTCTGGCATGCCTGTGAAAGGAGGCAAGGTATGGAAATAAAACTTGTAACCTTGGTGTATAATATCCAATACCCATCTGTCCTGGGTAATTAAACTCCAATTTTCTTTGAAGAGCGCCAACCTTCCTCCCAAAGGTGCTGCCAGACAAGAAGGCTCTGGCAGCTGAAAAGGTAGGTCATTGGGCCTGTTTACGAAAGGACTGGCCCCTGCCCTCACCGAAGACTGTGCAGGTGAACTCCCTGTTCTAGGTCTGAAAGAGCCCTGAGCTCTGCCCCTACCACGTCTAGATCTTCCCTAGACTGTGAATCATAAGAAGAATCGTCCACCCCTTAGCAGGCCAATTCCTGCTAAACCGGAGGCTGAACTTGCAAAAAATCTTTAACAGCCTGCATAGACTTAGCTTTGTCTTCCATTTTCTTTAAGACTGCCTCCACAGGTGACCCAAACAACACATCAGACTGTAAAGGAGCATCTAAAATCCTTGTCTTAACATGGTCAGATAAATTCTGATCCCTCAGCCAGGCGTGCCTGCGAAGAACTGACCCAGTGGCAGCCACCCTAGACGAGGCCTGTACAGCATCAAAACCACATTGTAAAGAATGCTTACCCACCTGTTCAGAAACATGTACCAAATCTTGTAATTCTTTACACTCAATGCCTTCCGCCAGAGCATCTACCTTAGACTTCAATTGAGAAAGCAGATAGTTTTGATATTTCAACATGTGAAACTGGCAATTCAAAGCCCTCATAGCTAAGGTGGAAGAAGTATAGACTTTCTTTCCCCATCTATCCAAAGCTCTGGCCTCTTTATCTGGAGGAACCAGATTTTTTACAACAGAGGCCTTGATGCCCTTAGGTCCCTGATTAACAGTTTCTGGGTCTGCCCTAGGACTCTTATAAAGATATTTATGAGCTTCAGGCACCCTGTAATACCTGTCCGGTTTAACAGGAGCAGGAGGCAAAGAATCAGGATTAAGTGAAGCCTCTGCAAACACATCTTCCACAACATCCAGAACAGGTGGTATAGCCAAAGGCCTATGCTGGGGTAAAAGCAAAAATTCCCTAAGCCTTTTCCTGGAATCAGAGAAGTCCTGACCTTCCCACTTAAAATGTTCCCTCATGGAATGAAGAGTCTCTGAAAAAGAAAAATCCTCTGGAGGAGAAGCAGAAGGAGTAGAATCATCCACATCAGAATCAGAATAAGGAGAATACTCCTGCAAGTCTTCAGCCGAAGACTCTGAAACATCGAAGCCTGCTCAAAACTCCCCAACTCTGGTTCCACCCTAGGCCTCTTATCAGGAGGGGCAAAGAACCTCTAATCAAAGTAATTAAATCTTCTGCCATTTTAAGCATGTGCTTCTTGGGCACAGATCCTGATGAACTAGGAGTGACACCAACAGAAGCTAAACCTGGCCTGCCTCTGGGAGAAGCCTTGGAAACAGAAGGAGAGGGCCTAACCACCCTAGGAAGGGAGGGAGTACAGTAACCTGAGAAGCCCCTTCAGCCTGACCTGCCTCCTGAGAGGCCACATCCTGCAATATCAAAGTCTCCCCCTGGGACGCCAGAGAAGCCTCCGGCGGAACCACCGGTTCCACTGACGCCTCTAAAGAACCGGCGTCCGCGGGCGACTCTTCTTGCCTGGGTTTAGCTGCTTTGTCTTTGCGCTTCTTGAAGCGGGCCGGAGCATCCGGCGGGATATTATAATTGCACCGCTTCCCGAAGACCAACCTGGCACAATCTAACCTTCGCTTAATAGTGCGCTTATTGAACCTAGCACAAAAGCGACACCGAACAACGTCGTGCTCAGGCCCCAAACAAGGAATACACAAAGTATGATAATCTCTATGCGGTATCTGTTTCCCACAAGAAATACAGTTATTCACTTTTTCTGACATCCGGTAAACCACTGAGGCAAGAAAAAACTAAAATATTCCCCAACCGGGTACTTAGCCAACTTTGACTCGGTCTGAAACTCCGAATTCGAAAAATTTCAGAACGCCGAACGGCACTTGCAACGCTGCTTCTGCATCGGACCATGCGGCAAAAAAGACTGAGGATATGATGTCGGTCATGCGCATTTGTACCCTGACGTCCTGATGTCAGTCTTAAGCGCCTTGACCGACGTCAGCCTAATACTTTGATATTCGGGCAGACCGAGGACAGCGGACTACCCAAGTGTAAGGACTGCAGCAATGTGAGATGAAGAACATCGAGATCTGAAGAGCCTATGAGAGGAGAATTATGGGTAGGTCTTAGCTGAGTTTTTGGCTGGCGTGAGCTTGGAAACTGCCGTGTCGGTTCAGAGGATGGAACCAAAGACCTATCAGTAAGGAATGAATAAAGATTTACATCAGATGGTAAATTTAGAAACTGGTTTTCCCAAGGTTGGTCAGCTTTCCTGATTTTTTCTGCTTTATACAAACAGAATCACAATGGTCTATGAACATCCAGTAAATTTAAGATATATTCTCCTTTGCTGGTAAACTTGGGAAAAAACACAGATAGACAGCTGTATTGATACTGGATTGCGACACCACCTTTGGCAGAAAGGACAGATTAGTATGCAAGGTCACTATCTTTGTGGAAAACCAAGTATGGAGCTTTAGAAGATAATGCTTGGATCTTGGAAATTCTTGTGGAAGTAATGGCAACCAAAAAAATTGTCTTCCACATAAGATATTTAAGGTCACATGCAGCTGCTGGTTCCAAAGGAGGTTGTGAGAGGGACACTATCAAATTTAAATCCCATGGAGAAGTAGCATCTTTAAAGTTAGGCTTTACAAGAAGGGTCACTTTTAAGAAGGCCTTGCTCAATTTGTGAGAAGCTATAGATGTGCCATTAAAACCTCTGTGGTAATTTCAAATTGCTGCTTGCACCATTTTGAAATAGGAGTGCAAGGAAATCTAAAATGTGATTCATAGGAACTGAAAAGGAGTCTAGTCTGCGTTGCTGAGCCCCAAAGAGCAAATATTTCCCATTTACTGGAACAGGTTTTTCTTGTCCAGGGTTTATGGGAAGATAAAATTATATATCGGACAGGTGAGGGCAGTATAGATTGTCTGGCTACTATGGGAATTGGGGAAGTCAAGCAGTCAGCTTGAGGACTGGTATATCCTAGTGAGACATACTCCAAAGTGAGACAAGAGTCGGACTGTGGTTCAATCAGGCGAGGCCACAGCAAGGGAAAACAAATTTGTCAAGGTCAACAGGGAGCAATGCGGATTGCTGTGCTCTTCAACCTGGCTGCTGTGCTCTTCGACCTGGCAGTTTCTGCAAAAATTCTGGAATCAGTGGGGTTGGTAGGAAGGTATAAAGGCTTGAGGGACAATGATGAATTACAGCATACCTTGGTAAGTGCACTTGTGGGGGAATCAAGCCAAAGTAGTTGCTGCACTTGTTTAGGGAAGCAAAACGACTGCAGCATGGCTGGCCCCATTGACGGAAAACATTATCCACCACTTTCTCATTGAGGGGCCACTCATGTGGAAGAATGCACCTCCTCATTTTTTCCACAATCACGTTGGATTTCCCCAGAATGTGCATCGTTAAAAGAATGCAGTCCGGAAGACCTCACCCACTGCCAGATCCTGAGAGCTTTGACACAATGGGTAAGATTTGGTTTCCCCTTGTTTACTTATGTACCAGAGAACTGACATGTTGTCCATTTGAATTGCAATCAACCCAGAGGGAAGAACATCTTGAAGTGCTTGCAATGCCAAGAGCACTGCTCTCTTCTGTAGAAGACTTGTGTGCAGATTGGCCTTTTTTGGGGCCAAGTACCCAGGACTATCTTCTCCAGATAATACGCTCTCCCCCATCTAGGAAGCATCCATGGTCACTATGGTCTTGGGCTGTCTGGGATGAATGAATGACCATGAAGCCTTTGGTCAAATTGGATACACCAATACAGATCTCTTGCTAGTCTTGTTAATTCTTATCTGGTATAACAGTGATTGATGCAGGATTGAAAACTTAGGAGCCAGCAACCATTGAAGGATCCGCATGTAAAACCTGGATAATGGAACAAAGGATAAATCACGGGCATCATGAGGCCTAGATTGCAGAGAAATGTAGGGCTGAAACTGAGGTGTTCTTTACCATCTCCATGACCTGTGACACTGTTTGAACTTGGTATGGTGGAAGGGAAGCAATGGCAGACTTTGTATTGAGAAGTGCTCTAATAAATTCCAATGTCTCAGTTGGCTGACATTGCGATTTGCTCTAGCTTATGGTTATTCCTAGGCGAGTACAGGTGTGGAGAATCTCATCCCTTGCGTGTATGAGTTGATGCCTGGTAGGAGCAGTAATGAGCCAGTCATCCAGGTTGGGAACAACCAGAATCCCTGTCAGAGATAAGCCGTTACTACTGCCATGCATTTGAACATCATGGAGGCTGTGGTGAGTCTAAAGAGCAGTACTCTGAATTAGTAGTGACTGGCTCCCAGCCGGAAGCATGGGTGCTTTTTAGATCACCTGTTCATTTTTATGTTATAACAGACGTCCTGAAGATCCATCAAGCACATCCAGTCATCCTTGATCAAAAAAAGGAGAATGGACAGAACCGTAACCATCTGGAACTTGGGTCAGTGAACAAGATTTGTTTAGATTTGTGAGATCCAAAACTGGTCTCCAGTCCCGTTTTCTTTGGAAATAAAAATCTTGAGTAAGTTCAGGATCCTATCTGGTCTGGTGGGACCTTTTTAGCAGCTTCTGTATCTGAATTGCTGCTTGATTCCTCCGACTGGGTGGAACGTTGGGGATTGTTTGGGAATTGGTAGTGGTAGGGCCATTTTTTTTTTTTTTTAACCCATGAATATAATCCCCTGCACCCAAGTATCTTTTAAGTCTAGCCAGGCTCTCTGGTGCAGGGATAAAAGTCCTCAGACGGTCTCCAGAGGTGGACATTTGGGCATCTGTTTAGGAGCACTGGTAGCATTTGTTGAAAGACTCTTATGAGCCCTGGACATCCAATGGAGCCCCACCCCCCTCATAGGAACCTCTTCCACTTGTGTCTTGGATAGGACTTTGGGACATTTTGAACATCATTTTCTGGCAACTTCACTAATTTCTGGAGTAGGATCTTTGAGAGGCCAAAAAAAAAAACATATCCATGTCAGACAAGGTCTTCCTATCCTTCTCACACCTGGATGGCGTTTCCCTTATTTAGGGCCAAAAGCAGTGCCGTCAAAGGGGGATTGATGAAACTGGACTTAAATGACTGCAAAATCGCACAAGTGCATCCAAGGCATGCCTTCTCATGGAAATGCCTGAACCGGCTGCTCTTGAAGACCATTCCGCTATGTTGGAATCTATCATAGAACGACTGGATATTGACTGTAGGGTTGCCAACTGAGAAGTTACTGAACCTTGAACCTCTTCAGAAATGGCTCACGAGATAGTATTGGATAACTGCTTAGTCAAATCTCTCTGAAGTCTTATAAAGTGCGCCAAATAATTTAGCAACCATAAGGCAAAGGTCGCTGAAGCGAAGAAACTTCACCACTCTGTCCATTGCCAGCAACTCCCTGTAGGGGGGATGGACAGTGGCACTCTCATCGGCAAGTTTCTTCTTTGTGGCCACCACTACAACCATAGCATCAACTGGAATCCCTTTCCCCCAAAACTGTCTGTTCACAGGTGCTGCCACTATCCTGTCTGGTCTCCAAAGTATGGGCTCTATAGAGTCTGGTTTCTTCCACACCCACAGAGAGATCATGCCAATGAGTTCGTTGGTGGGCGGAGTCATCCAAGAGGTAGCAAGTCGTGCATTGAAGGCCTCTAGGAGAACAGACTCCTCCTGTGTAGGGTTACAGGGAGTCCAGCCACCTCTCTAAGAATTTCTAGGAAGTCTCCAAAGGGGACATCTTCAGGAGGTGAACATGGAGACCCTTCACCAACATCAAAATCTGTCTCTTCTGTGATGGACTCCTGTGGGGAGTCTAGATGCTTCTTCTTGCACATCCTCTTCCTGGGAACTACTTCAGTGGGATACGCTGGGGAAGTCTCAAAAGAGGAAATCAATTCCCAGAAAGGGAACCTGATGCTTCGGTACTGGATGCCCCCATGGAGAAAGGTGGTGAAGCTGTAAAAACTGAGACATTGTACATTTAGGACCCAAGTGTTAAGGCTCCGTCAGGCCTGCCAAAGCAGAGTGTGCTAGAAGCGGCAAACAAGATCCGAGGTAATTTGGTAGATGCATTGTGGGTAAGGGAGAACCTCAAGAGATTTGGTGGCTGCAAGCTTTAGCAACTACAGAGTCTGATCCGATCGATCAGATCCCAGCCTGCTTGAGGACAGAATGATGACTGAAAACAAATCCACAATGCATTTTTGTCCGTTTCAAACATATGTGTTTTTGGATCCAATGGGATAACCCGGATCTCAAACGAAAGGTAGCTACAGTCTAGTGTGAATGCACACAGACAGGGAGTACCATCTGCTCAATCATCTCAAAGCCATAGGTGACAATATGGAAGGGTGTAGGAAAATGGGATGGAGTTTGAAGTGGGTGAAAATCAGACACTGATTTAAAGATAAGTACATAACTTTCATAGGTTCTTAGGATTAGTACTAGGCTAACTGCCCTTGTGGGATATTTTAAGCCTAGGGAATTGCCCCTGTGAGAATCAAACCCTGTACCTAGTTGTCTGTAAGGCAAACACCTTAACCATTATGCAAACCTTCCACCCTCAATCCTGTCTGTTTTCATCCATTCAAATGTATGGGATAATCCCAAGCTGTCAAACTGGGTGTTATCAAAAGAAAACTTTCCTGAGTATGTTGTGTCTTTCGGCTTTTCCTGGTTAGGGGTCGCCACAGCGGAACTCCGGTCCACTAATGATTGGCAGTAGATTTTTACGTGCCGAGTTGTGAGCTCTGAGACACAACCTTCAACGAAGGTACGCCCATTCACGCACGTCTCCACACAGAAGACGCTATAGCTGAGAATCTAACAGGACAACGTTTTACCGTGAGGCGACAACGCTACTGCAGCACCACCACCGCAGTATGATGGAGCCAAAAGATAAACGTGATTTGGATTGACTGTCCAACTTATAGCGAGACAAATGTGTACTTATTGCACATATGGCTGCAGCACAGATGTCAGCAATGGATAATCCTCTGATAAAGACTACCGAAGTAGAAACTGATCTGGCTGAATGTGCTGTTGGTTTATGTGGCATGGGTAAACTTTTCTTATGATATACAAAGGAAATACAATCTGAGAGCCATCTCAATGAGATTAGTTTGGAAACTGCCTCTCCCAATTTTGGTTTGGCAAAGGAAATGAACTGATCCTCCTTTCTGAAATCTACTGTCCTGTGAATATAGAATTTGGGTTGTCGAACATGTAACATGCATAGCAAGTATTCTCATTTGATTACTTTGGAGAGAAAATTAAGACGGATGCCACTTTAAGAATCAAGAATGTGTTGGCTCTGAGGAAAACAATCTTTATTAAAAATAGGTAAGGGGGCCTAGAGAAGAGAACTTGTACTTCTGAGATCCATCTGGCTGATCTTACTGTGACCAGGAAAACTGTTTTCCATGCAAGACATTTAAAGTCTGCAGTGTGTGCGTTTTTAAAAGGAATCCAAGTTAAAGCTTGCAACATAAAAGTGATGTTCTATGGAGGTGCTGGGTCTCTAATGGAATATCTCAGCAGAAATCTTTGAGGAAGGCTTTTGAAATTTTTACAGATGCTATCAATACATTACATCCAACATGAAAACTGGAAATTGCAGCCAATGGTACCTTGATATAGTTGCAAAACAGTAGCCACTGACAAAGAGCAGACAAAAACTCTAGTATAGAAGGAACTGCTGCTAGAAAGGGATCCAGACACTGTATTACACCCAAAAGTGAAAATCTCTTCCATTTACCATGGCATAATTTTCTTATTGACAGCTTCTGTGAATTGGAAATAACTGCTTCAGGGGAAGTCTGGCATCTCTGGCAACACTTAAAATTGGAGGAACCATGAAGTTAATTTTGTGGACTTCTGATCTGGAGGCGGCAGTCTGGATGGGTGAGTTATCCGATCTGGATAAGGATCCAACATTCATGGAGGATGTACTAGCAGAGGCCAAAGGTAGAGGAACCATGTCTTTTGGGGCCACAAGTTGGCAATAAGGATCATCCTGGTATTTCCTCTAAGAATCTGTTCATTAGTTGTGTAGAGGGGAAAAGCATAACAGACTTTGGAGCCAACTGTGGATCAGAGAACCCCTCAGAGACTCTCCCTGTGCAGGGATCAGGCCAAAATACCTACTGTGTCTGTTGCCTAGATAGCAGGCAAAGAGGTCGCAGCAAGGTTGTCCCCAGCCACTGAAAACAGTCATTGCAGACTGAGGGGCCACTTGTGAGGCATCATCACTGTCCTGCTCAATTTGTCCGGAAGTACACACTTGAGGACCCCAGGATGTGCACTATCATCAGAAAACACTGTGAAGACATCACTCATTGTTAAACCCTCATGGCTTCTCGACACAAGAAAAAGTACAGTTTTGTACCTACCATAAATGTAGATGTCCGAGAGGAATGCATCTGCAGTCTTTACAAACGGGTTGTCCTGTCGTCAGGCAGCCCTTCGGTCGGCCGGATTCCAAAGTCTGGGTCTGGCTTCGGCTGGTGTCGCACTTCACCCGACGTCATTGCGGCAGTCATTCGGGTATAAAGGCATCAGCCGACGCCATTTTCCTCAGTGTTTCTTGCCCCAGATGCCAGGTGCCCTCTTGGATGGCTAAATTTGGATAAATGCCAAAGTTTCCAAATAGTAGAGAGCAAACACACAAAATAAGCATGTATGTACATATATACAAACAAATACACCATAATAGATCCCCCCCAAGCTAGCTGAAGATTGGTAAGTACCCTAGGAGTACCTCAGAGGGAAGGAGGGTGGGTAATCCTGACTGCAGATGCATTCCTCTCGGACATCTACATTTATGGTAGGTACAAAACTGTACTATGTCCTTCAAGGATGCATCTGCAGTCTTTACAAATGGGTAGAATACCATAGCTAAACTAGGGAGGAGGAAATGAGAATAGATTATGGTGTAGTCAGGATCCCTTGCAAAACAGCAGTGGCAAAACCAGCACGGGATCTAGAGTATAGAGGTAAGTTATAATGCTTGGCAAATGTATGCACGGAGGTCCAAGTAGCAGCCTCTATAATGTCCTTGGTAGCCACTCCTCGTAAGAAAGCTGTGGTAGTGGCTGTAGCCCTTGTGGAGTGAGGCCTGATGTTCTCTGGAGTTTTCTTTCCATGGTAGGAGTAACAAAATCTAATGCAATTTCCTATTCATTTGGAGATTGTCTGTTTAGAAATTGGTTTTCCTTCCTTTCCTGTTGCATATGCTACCAGAAGCGGGTCAGTTTTTATATTGTTTTTTGTCCTGTCCAGGTAGTAGCGTAATTGTCTGTGTACATCCAAGGTATGCAAGAGCTTTTCTCCCCTGTTCTGTGGATTGGGGAAGAATGTAGGAAGGTGGACAGCCTGATTTAAAGAGACTCTGGATACCACCTTAGGCATAAATGTAGGATTTGTTCTCGTGGACACTATCTTGATGGAAGATCAGGAAGGGTTGTACTGCCATTAATGCCTGTAGTTCAGAGACCCTTCTTGCTGAAGTTATTGCCAGCAGGAAAGCAGTCTTCCAGGATAAGTATTACAATTCTGCTGTAGCTGCTGGTTCGAAAGGAGGTAGAGTCAGTTTTTCTAGCACGAAGTTCAAGTCCCATGCTGGCAATGGAGGTTTCCGGGAAGGTTTTACATTTTTAATTCCTCTCAGAAACTGTCTGAGCAGAGGATGCGAGAAGACAGGAGGATCCAAGCTGTATTCTGCTGAAATAGCTGATGCATGTATCTTGATGGAGGAATAGGACAGGCCTGTATGGAAGAGCTCCGCCAAGTACTCCAGGATGTTGGCTATGTTCACCAGTGTCACATCTTGCCCCTTTTCAGTACTCCAGATGAGATATCTTTTCCATTTTGCTGCATAATTCTTTCTTGTTGAAGGTCTACGAGCCTCCAGGATTATGTCTTTAACCCTTTGGGATAAATTTGGGTTATTTGCTGTTATGCAATGTTCCAGGCAGTTAGCTGCAGAGTTTTTAGGTTTGGATGCAGGATGTTGTAGTTGTTCTGTGTCAGCAGTAATGGGATCAGGGGCAGTGTCCATATTTGTTCCCGGGACATGCTCCTCAGCAGTGGATACCAATGTTGTCTTGGCCAGTCTGGGGCTATCAGAATGATCCTCGGACGTTCCTCTTTGATCTTGAGAAGCACCTTGTGCATCAAAGGAAGTGGTGGGAATGCGTATGCTGTCAGGTTTTTCCAACTGAAGGATAGGGAGTCCACCTTCCAAGCAAGTGGGTGGTAAGTCCTCGTGCAGAATTTCTTCAACTGGTGATTGAATGGGGATGCAAACAAGTCTATTTGTGGTAATCCCCATTCTCTTGTGATGGTTTTGAAGATGTCCGGATGCAGCATCCATTCGTGGGCATCTGTTGTAGTTCTGCTTAATATGTCTGCTAGAATGTTTTCCTTCCCTGGTACATAAATTGCCTGTAACTGAATGTTGTAGCTCAGAGCCACATCCCATGGGTCCAGTGCCAGCCGGCATAGAGGGTATGAGTGTGTGCCTCCCTGTTTGTTGATGTACCACATACCTGTGGTGTTGTCTGTCCTTACCATCAACTGGCCTTCTTGGAGAAAAGGTCTGAATGCCTGGATTGCCAATTTTACTGCCATCATTTCTTTTAGATTTATGTGCAGATGCAGCTGGTCTTGAGTCCATAGGCCTTGAATGCACCTGCCCATCATGTGTGCCCCCCAACCGAGGTCTGAGGCATCTGTCGTGATGGTTTGTCTTGGTTGACTTTTGCAGAAGGGTAGTCCTGTGTTGGATTGACAGGCCTGAGCTCACCATAAGAACTCTTGCCTCAGGCATGGGATCATTGGAATTTTGGTTTCTAGGCTGTGCTTGTGCTGAGACCACAAATTCTTTAGGTACCACTGCAGCTTTCTCATATGCAGCCTGGCATGAGGAACCAGTATTATGCAGGATGCCATGAAGCCTAGAGCTTGTAGCACTTTTCTTGCAGTTAGATGGCTCTGCTTTGTTAATGCCAAGAAGTAGAGGGGAAGTTGCTCTTTCTTTTCTGCAGTTAGAAATGCCATTTGTTTTGATGTGTCCAGTTCTGCACCCAGAAAGGTTATTCTTTGGGATGGAATCAGCCTTGACTTTTTTGTATTGACTGTATATCCCAGGGCTTGCAGCAGGTAGATGACTCTTTGTAAGTCTTCTGTTAGTTTGTTTTTGTTGTCCGCTTGTATCAGGCAGTCGTCCAGGTAGGGATAGATTTGAATTCCCTGAAGTCTGCAATGAGCGATTACTGATGCCAGGAATTTCGTGAACACTCTGGGCAGTAGATAAGCCAAAGGGCAATGCTGAGAATTGATAATGCTCTGATCCTGCAAGAAATATGAGGTATCTTCTGCAAATTGGTCTTATGGGGACGTGCAGGTATGCCTCCTTGAGATCTAGAGTTACCAGCCAAGACTCCTTGCCCAGCATGGGAAGAAGCTGCTGTAGGGTCAGCATTTTGAATTTTGGAACAATGAGGAATGTGTTTAAAGCAGACAGGTCTAGAATAGGCCTCCATTTGTTTTCTTTTCTTGGTACCAGGAAGAGCCTGTAGTAAAATCCCTTCCCTTGCTCCATAAATGGTACCTTTTCCACAGCTCTCATTCTTAATAATTGAGATATTTGTTTTAGAGCTTCTGCCCTTTGAGAAGGTGGTAGGTTTGGCATTCCTCTCTTTCCTGGTAGTGTATGGAAATGGAACCTGTAACCTTTGTCTATAGTCTGCAAAATCCATTTTTCTCTTGTAATGCAGTGCCAGTTTCTTGAAAATAATGTTAGCTTTCCGCCTAAGGGTGCTTCTAGTTGTTCGCGCCAAGTCACTGTGATTGAGTTGTTGTAGTGGTGGTGGCTGTATCCGTGCCTCGTTGGTTGTTACCCTGCCACTGGCGACCCCTGTAGGCACCCCTGGATTGGTTTCTGCCTCTAGAGCCTATTCCTGCCTCTTTGTGCCTTAGAGGAGTCCAGAAAGGACCAATTCTTGGAGGGCCAGTTCCTGCTAAACCTTGGAGGTTGAACTTGTAAGAAATCTTTCACTGTTTGCACAGATTTTGCTTTCTCTTCCATCTTTTTTAGTACCTGCTGTGCGGGGGCACCAAATAAACTGACCTTGTCCATAGGTGCATCCAAAAGCTTAGATTTGACATGGTCTGGTAATGCCTGTTCTTTTAACCATGCATGCCTTCTGATAACTGTGCCAGTCATGGCTGATCTAAAGAAAGCCTCCAGTGCATCATAGCCACATTTTAAAGAATGGTTACTAACCTGCTGTATGTTATGTAACATTTCTTGAACATACTTTTATCTAAAGATTCTTCAGAGGACAGCTTTTAGTCAACTGGTCAAGCATAAACTCTTGATATTGAATCATATGAAATTGGCAGTTCAAAGCTCTAGCTGACAAAGTAGCAGAGGTGTAAACTTTTTTACCCCATCTCTCTAAGGACCTGGATTCCCTTTCAGAGGGAGGGTTTTAGAAGAAGTAGCTGCTACAGCTTTAGGGCCCTGGGAGATAGTCTCTGGATCTGCAAAAGGAGTCTTATATAAGTGGTGATGAGTGTCCGGGACCCTGTAGTACCTATCGGGCTTAGCAGGAGCCGGAGGTAAAGTATCAGGAGCAGTGCAAGCATCATTAAATGCATCATCAACAACAGGTAGAACTGGAGGTATAGCTAAAGGCCTATGCTGTGGCAAATGTAGAAAGGTCCTAAGCCTTTTTCTAGAGTCTGAGAAATCTTGGCCCTGCCACTGAAATTGTTCCCTCATAGCATGCAAGGTTTCCCCATAGGAAAATTCCTCAGGAGGAGAGGCTGAAGGGATGGACTCCTCAGCATCAGAGTCTTCGTAAGGAGAATAAGAAGCCTCAGGAGGGTCTGTATGATCTGAGTCATCAGAGGAATCATCTGTGGCTACTGGCTCAGGGGGCTCTGCTCTAGGCCTCTTTTCTGGAGGAGGGAGAGGCCCTGTCTGGATGAGGCTGGGCTCCACGAATTAAAGAGATGAGATCCTCTGCCAAAGAAAGCATATGGGAGCTGGTGCTGGGCCTGTGAGAGGGGGCTTGGCAGGCACAGGTTTTGATGCTTTGGCTGCTTTAGCCCTGGCAAAGGCCTTAATAGACATAGCTGGAGGAGGCCTAGCAGCTCCACGTGCAGGGGTAGAAATATCTAGGGGAATGGTGTCTGATAAATCCTGTGAAATCGCAACAGAAGGTTGGATTTCAGAAGCCGTTTCTACCAGGTTAGAAGAGGCCTCGGTAGAAGGCAAGTTATCGGCTGAAGAAAGAACCGCTTGCTCGGTTTCGGCCGAAACCGAGACACTCGTGGTTTGCTTAACCGCGGTTTCGGCCAAAACCGCGGACCGCGAGTGTCGGTCCTTTTCTTTACATTTTTTGGTTATTTGCGTAGTTGGAGGATCCGACGGCATAATGTAGGCAAAATCGGAGCCGAAAATCTGCTCAGCAAAGTCCGAGCGACGTCTAAGCGTCCGTCGGTTAAAAGAAGCACAGGCTAGACAAGCTGCTACGTCGTGGTCTGGGCCTAAACAATGTATGCAATAGGAGTGGAAATCTTTATGAGGTATTTGTTTCCCACAAGATAAACAGTTATTAACTTTCTCTGACATCGGCTGAGGCAAGAAAGAGTCCCCAACGGGGTACTTAGCTTTATAGAAGTCTTCGAAGTAGTATTCGGTAGTAGTAATCTCTGGATCTGACCGACCGGCACTTGCGAACAGCTTCTGCTTCGGGCGCCACGCGGCAAGAAAGACTGAGGAAAATGGCGTCGGCTGATGCCTTTATACCCGAATGACTGCCGCAATGACGTCGGGTGAAGTGCGACACCAGCCGAAGCCAGACCCAGACTTTGGAATCCGGCCGACCGAAGGGCTGCCTGACGACAGGACAACCCATTTGTAAAGACTGCAGATGCATCCTTGAAGGACATCATTGGTTTCCACCCTGTTTGCTGATGTACCATACAGTCATGTTGTCCATCTGTATGGATATCTCACCCTAGGGAGGAGATCCTGAAAAGCCTACAACATTAGGACTGCTCTCAGCTCCGAGACACTGATGTGAAGGCTGGCCTCTGCTGTCAACCATTAGCCTTGGAGACCTTTCCTTTGAAATAACCCCACCAATGAAGGGCTGTGTCAGTGGTCACTGTTGTGATAAAAGAATCCATTGAGAAAGGGTGCATCTCCATCACAGATAGCGATGTGATCCACTAAGCTGTATGCTTTTTGCAGACTTGCTTAATCCAAACTTTTGAATGAAGAGGGTATGTGGATTCAGACCACTGAACTGCTAAGGCCCATTTGCAGCACTCTTATGAATATTTGGTGAATGGAATCATAATTCTGGATGTTAGGAAAAACAAGAGACAAAGGTTTAATCTCATTGGTGGTACTGGGTGGTGTAGAATTTGAAGAGCTGTTGGACAAAGTGACAGTACCCTTGACTACGGAACACTGAATATTTGAATTTTGATGTTTAGGTATCATTCTATGAATTCTATACTCAAGAGTTGGAGTCTGTTGACCTTTTTGCAGGTTTATGGAAATTCCTTATTTCAGAAAGCTGGAGTACTTGGATCCCTGTGTGCGATGAGAATATGCTTGGCGGATGTAGTGAGGAGCCAATCGTCATAAGGGAAGACTCGGATCCCCAGTAGGCACAGGTGCCTATCTACTTCTGCCATGATACAAGTGAGCACTCTGGGAGCTATGAAGGGACCGAATGGCAGAGCTGAATTGGAAATGACAATCTCCCAGACAGAAGAGGAGAAATATCCTGGAATGCTTCACTATTTTGATAAGATATTGGGAGTCCTGGAGATCTACAGTACACATTCAATCGTTCTTCCTCAAGAAAGGAAAAACAGTTTGAACTATGACTATTCAGAATTTTGTCCATCTTATGAACTTTTTTAGATGATTAAGATCCAAAATGGGTCGGCGGTCTCATTTATTCCATGGCACTAAAACAAACCTGGAATACACTACGGATTATAACTGGTTGCAAGGAACTGGCTGGATTACATTTTCTTCTTTACCAGCTTTGAGATTTCTACGTCTAAGTCCTAACTCGGAGGAACATGGGGGACTTTTTTCTTGTGGTTGGAAGGAAAGGGAATTGAATCTCATCTGGATATTAATCTTATTAGCATCCAAGAATCTAATGCAATCATGTGCCAGGCTTGAGGGCGCAGAAAGATGCCCCCTAACTGCCTCTAAAGTGGTGAAGCCGGGCAACCACTCTGGAGTGCTGAAAAACTTTTTCAGAGAATGGTCCATGGAAGCCTTGTGTGTGGTCTGCCTCTTGGGCACATTACCTCCTACTCTACCACAGGGAGGTCTGGTATTTTCGGAATTATGGACAGACCTCTGACTTGTGAAACCAAATCTTCTGCCCCAACCTCTGGTTCCTAGAGAAAGTTTGTTGTGCAGTGAGAAGTATACTCTGACTGCAGAGACTCAACATTGTTAGCGCCTGGTGAGTGTATCCGGGACCACTGGTCCAAATCAAGGTAGAAACATAAGGGACATTAAAATAAGACGACTTAAAGCCTTCCTCAAAGACACAGTCGCATCCAGGTGTTGCGACAAATCGTAATGTTGGTACCTTGTGCTCTGGCTGTACTGTTTGTTGCATTTGAAAGGAGACACATGGCCGAATTAGAGGATTGAAGGTTGGAAATCTGGGAGACCACAGTCTTTGAAAATCTGCAGGCAACACCCCCCCCCCCCAACATACTCTTTCTTTAGTCAAATCTCTCTAGTTCATTCAACAAGGCTCCAGATAATTCGGCAATCTAACGGAGAAAGTTGCTGATGCACAGACCCACTTCTCAAATCTGCAATCACCCTAGACTCTAGGAGACAAGCTTTCTTCCGACAGCTTTCTTAGTGGCTGCTGCCACCACCATCACCACATCCAGAGATGGATCTTACTCCAGGTGCTTCCTGTCTGTTAGCACAGATAATATACGGTCAGATTTCTTGGGTATGGGCTCCACCACATCAGGGTCCTTCCATGCCTGTTGAACCACAAGGTTGATAAGTGGGTCAAGTGGAGGTGTCACCTAGGATGATGCTGGTCCAGAACTAAAGGTTTCCAAGAACAATGACTCATCCAGAGAAGATTTTGGGATGTTCAACCCCCTCTGTTTCATTAACTCTCGAATGTTACCAAATAAGACATCTTCAAAGAGGGAGCGAGGGGAACCCTCACCTTTTCTTAAGTCAGCATCTTCTGAGAAACATTCTTGTTTCATAGAAAATTGGTGTGAAAGAGTGGCGCAAAGCACAAATAACAGATAAAAACCCACTCTGCAGCCAATATCCTAAAACCACGCCAACTGTAGTGAAGAAATATTTTAATAAAATACACAAAGCCACAAATCCACAAACAGTACTCCTAGGTCAAGCACTTTCGTCCATAGACTTCATCAGAACAATTAAAAACTTGTAAACCAGCCCTTTTATACTTACAAGCTGATTGTCATTAACAGCAGCAGCTCTTGAAATTTAAGTGACAATGTTATTCTAAAAGGATAAAGTTGTTTTAAAACCTCCAAAAACTCTGTAAAAAGGTCCCATAGTAGACATAAAACATAAAATATTGTACATACAACAAAATAAATACAAAAATATATCAAACATGTAAAAATATATATATATATATATATATATATATATATATATATATATATATATATATATATATATATATATAGACAAACCTTGGAAAATTGTATATATGTGTTGCTTTAAAGAAACCTAAAGGGTTGAAAAATGGGGGTTAAAGTTTAGATGCCCGATACCCAAGTTCGGGCTTAATACTAATATGGTCATTAATCCCGGGTGCTACGGTGGCATTTAACCTAAGTTGCCATCTCACTTCAGCCCTGAGCAGTTGGTTTGCCCAATCACCCCCTCTAAAACCCTTCTCAACAACCTCCAGAATACCGAACCGGAAGGAATGTTCCTGGTTCAGTGAAACATGTTTGTAAAGGGCATTATTTTCGTCCTTCCTTAAAATACTGTAAAGATGTTCGTAGATTCTCCTACTCAATTTTCTTTCTGTTTTCCCTACATAAAAAAATCCACACGTTTGACAAACAGCAAGATACACCAAGCCCGTGGTGGTACAAGAACCTGCACTAAAATAAACTATTATGTTATAGGGTCCCAATACAATCGATGGGGTATCTATTACAAATTTACAGTATTCCAGGCCCCACACTTAGTAGTCCCTTTTGTATGGTCTTTTTTTCTTTTGGACCTGGTTTTCCAAGAGACCTTTCAAATTCCTATTGACCCTGTATGTAAAAAAGGGTTCATCCCCTAAAACTGTCAGAAGTTCTGGGTTCCCTTTAAACATAATCCAGTTGTTTTTTATAATACTTTTAACTCCAGATGAGGTTTCCCCATATGTTAACACCATCGTCTGTGTGAAGTCCCTATTTTGACAATGGACTTGAGTTGGGTTAACTTCCCCATCACCAAGTAATGGCTTAAATCTGAGACCCCATTCACTTATCACTTGGTCCCTAATATTGTTGACAAAGTCCAATGGGTATCCCCTCGCCCTAAACATACTGGTCAATAGGTCTATTTCAGATTTGGCTAAAAACAAATTTGAACACATTCTAGCAACCCGAACTATTTGCCCTTTCACAATGTTCCTCTTGACATAGGTTGGGTGGCTATTTGTAAACTCTAAGTAGTCGTTAGAGAATGTTGATTTTCTATACACATTGATTCAAAACAATTGGATCCTACATCCTTCATTATTTTGACATCCAAATAATTAATGTGTGAATTCCCATTGTTGCAGGTGAATATGAAATACTCACATATTCCATAAATGTAGATGTTGAGTGTATTCACTGTTGCAGTTATTACATTTGGGTAATCTGCTGGCAGGTTGCCCTCAGTCAGCCTGAATAACAAAGTCTTGGGTCCTGCGTCAATTTCTGTCCCTTCTTCCATGACGTCAGGGGTATAAAACATGCAGCCGACGCCATTTTCATCAGTTTTTCTTGCCCCAGATGTCAGGTGCCCCCCAAATGGGGAGCAATATTAGATATATATATATATATATATATATATATATATATATATATATATATATATATATATATATATATATATATATATATATATATATATATATATATATATATATATATATATATACACACACACACACACACACATATGCATGCATGTAATTTAGAACACAAAAAAATATACCTACAAATAAAAAGCAAATACACCAAAAAGGCTCTTGAGCACAGTAAAAGAAAGAACAGGTATAACAAGAGAGAAATAGGGGGCTGGCGGGTGGGTAACCAGGACTGCAAAAGTGAAAACACTAACATCTACATTTATGGTAAGTGTACACAACTGTACTATGTTCTTCGTGTTTCACTGCTGCAGTCATTACATTTGGGTAGAATCCCAAAGCTATGGTTGGGAGGATGGAATTGTACAGCATTATAGGAGCAGCTACAAGGCCCTGCAGGACAGCAGTGGCAAAGCCTGCTCTGGATTTAGAGAAGAGAGGTAAATGGTAATGTTTGGTGAACGTATGAACTCAGCTCCAAGTAAAAGCTTCTAGAATGTCTCTGGTAGTAACCCCTCTGAGAAAGGCTGCAGAAGTAGAAGCAGCCCTGGTGGAATGGGATCTGATCCTCTTGGGGACAGGTTTACTATAGTGCATGTAGCAGAAACGAATACAATGGCTTATCCATTTTGAAATGGTCTGCTTTGAAATAGCCCTTCCCTCTGCCCCTGCAGCAAATGCCACCAGTAATTGCTCAGATTTTCTTAGAGATTTTGTCCTGTTCAAGTAAAATCTTAGTTGTCTGTGTACATCCAATGAATGCAGAATCCGCTCCCCCTTGTTCTGTGGATTTGGGAAAAAAGTTGGCAAATGAATGGTCTGATTAAGAGCCACACTAGATATCACTTTAGACAAAGGATGGATTGGTCCTGAGAGCCACCCTGTCCGGGTAAAAGATAATGAAAGGTTCCACTGCCATGATAGCCGGTAGTTCTGAAATCCTTCTAGTTGAAGTGACTGCTAAAAGGAAAGCGGTCTTCCAAGAGAGAAATTTTATGTCTGCAGTAGCAGCTGGTTCAAAAGGAGGTAGGGTGAGTTTTTCTAGCACAAAGTTGAGGTTCAATGCAAGGAGTTGGTGCTCTCCTGGGAGGCCTCAACTTTTTGGCCACTCTGAGGTACTGCTTTAGCAGGGGATGAGAAAAGAGAGGCGGATCTGTGTTGTAATGAGCCAAAATGGCAGAGGCATGGATTTTTATAGAAGAAAAAGATAGGCCCTTGTGAAGCATCTCAGTTAAATATTGCAGAATCTGAGGAATATTGGGCATTGCTGTGTTTATTCCTTGTGCTTGGTTCCAGGCACAGAATATTTTCCATTTATCAGCAAAAGATTTTCTAGTACTAGGCCTTCTAGCCTCCAAAATGACATCCATCACAGGTTTACTGAGAGATGTAACTGGTGAAATTAGTTGATTAGCCATGCTGCAAGATTCAGAGTTTGGAGCTGAGTGTGCAGAATTTGATAGTTCTGCTGAGACAGTAGATGAGGTATCTGAGGCAGGTACCACGGAGGAAGGTGTAACATATTGCGTAGGAGTGGGTCCCAGTGTTGGCGAGGCTTGTCTGGAGCAATCAGAATCATTTTCGTTTTTTCTTGTCTGACTTTTAGCAAAACCTTGGAGAGCAGAGGCAGAGGAGAAAAGGCATAGGTTAATAGTTTTTTTCCAACTGAAGGATAGAGCATCCACTTTCCAAGCTTTTTTGTGGTGGATTCTTGTGCAGAATTTGTCCAACTGCTAGTTTTGGGGAGAGGCAAAAAGATCTATGCCTGGGCTCCCCCATTTTCGTGTCAACATGCTGAAGATTTGTGGATCCAGTTTTCATTCATGTGGGGTCCATAAGATTTCTGCTTAGTTCGTCTGCCAGAGTATTTTGCTTTCCTGGCAGGAATTGAGCTTGTAGATGTATCTGATAATTCAAGGCTGCGTTCCACAAAGCTATGGCTAGTCTGCAAAGGGGGTAGGAATGGGTACCCCCCCTGCTTGTTTATGTACCACATAACTGTGGTGTTGTCCAGCTTTATCAGTAGTGGTCCTGGATGAAGAAAGTCCTTGAACTCTGTCAGAGCATTCTGTACAGCTAGCATTTCTTTCTGGTTGATATGTAGGTGCATTTGATTTGGGCTCCATTCGCCCTGAATGCATCTCCCTGCCAGATGGGCCCCCCAAGCATAATCTGATGCATCTGTAGTCAGGGTTTGGGTGTCAGGGCGTGGAATGAATGACAGTCCCTTGTTTTGGTGACAGGCCTCTGTCCACCATAGGAACTCCTGCTGCAGGCAAGGAATGATAGGAATCATTGTTTCCAGGCTGTGACAATCCTGACTCCATAAACTTTTTAGGTACCACTGAAGTTTCCTCACATGCAGTCTTGCATATGGATTTAGTAGAATGCAGGAAGCCACAAACCCAAAGTCCTGCAGAATTTGTCTTGCAGATAGCTGGGTTTTTGTGACCACTTGTTTGAAGTAAGTCATCAATTGAATTTGTTTTTCTGGCGTGAGGTAAGTCATCTGGGCAGTTGTATTCAAGCTTGCACCCAGGAATGTAATTATTTGAGAGGGTACCAGTTGTGATTTCTTTTTGTTTATAGTGTACCCTAGACAAGTTAGAAGCCCTTTTACAAATGCCAGATGCTGTAAAAGAGTGTTCTTGTTTTTTGCCTGAATTAGACAATCGTCCAGATAAGGATAAATTTGAAAGTTTCTTTGTCTGCAAAATGCAATTACTGGTGCCAGGCACTTTGTGAAGACCCTGGGCGCAGTAGATAAGCCAAAGGCAGTGCAGAGAACTGGTAATGCAAATAGCCTGCTTTGAAGCAGAGATATCTTCTGCAAGATTCCCCGATTGGAATATGCAGGTAAGCCTCAAGTCTAGAGTTACCAACCAGGCATCCTTGCCTAGCATAGGCAGTAACTGTTGTAGAGTCAGCATCTTGAATTTTGGAATGTCCAGGAATGTATTTAGAATGGACAAGTCCAGAATTGGACGCCATGATTTGTCTTTTCTGGGTACCAGGAAAAGTCTTGAATAAAAACCTTGTCCCTTTTCCTCAGCTGGCACTGGTTGAATAGCCCCCATATTCATGAGGGACATAACTTGTTTCTGGGCCTCTACCCACTTATTTGGAGGCAGATCTGGCCATCCGTTTGGGATTGACAACATGTGGAAATGACATCTGTATCCCTGGGATACTATATTTAAAACCCACTTGTCCTGGGTAATTAGAAGCCAATTTCGTGCATGAAGTGCCAGTTTTCCCTCCAAAGGGGCTGCCAAAAGATAAGTGCTAGGTGATGGAAGAGGAAAGTCATTGAGACTGTTTATTGTAGGGAGGTGCCTTGCTACTTCCAGATTTGGAGATGGAGGCACCCCATTGTTTTGTTCTGCAAGTTCCTTGTGACGGAAACCTGGAGCCTTTGGAGTGTCTGGGTTTGACCTGAGCGGCTCTGGTGGGTACTGGAAAAGGACCAACTCTTAGTAGGTCAGTACTTACTGAACCTGGGTGGCTGCACTTGTAGGAAATCTTTTACAGTTTGCATAGATTCAGCTTTTCCCATCTTTTTCAAAATGTCTTCTGCCTTACTACCAAAGAGACTGTCCTGTTGTAAAGGAGCATCCAACAATTTTGCTTTAACATGATGAGGCAGATTTTGCTCCTTGAGCCAAGCATGCCTTCTTATCACAGATCCAGTTACAGCGGCATTGTAAGAGGCCTCCAAGGAATCAAACCCACATTGCAAAGTATGCTTTCCAACTTGTTCAGCTGAATGCAATAAATCCTGTAACTCTTTTTCCACACAGTCAGAAATCAACATCATTTTCTTTTTAAGTAAGCCCATGACATGCTGCTGATATTTAAGCATATGAAATTGACAGTTTAAAGCCCTGATTGCCAAGGTTTCAGATGTGTAAACCTTCTTACCCCATCTATCCAGCGCCCTGGAGTCTTATCATAGGGGGCAAAATTTTTAACAGTAGAAGCCTTAATGCCCTTGGGTCCCTGTGAAATAGTCTGTGGATCCGCAATAGGATTTTTAAAAAGTAACTTGTGAGAATCCGGAACCCTGTAATATCAGTCAGGTTTTCTGGGAGCAGGAGGCAAGGAATCAGGGGCCAAATTAGATTCTGAAAATACATCAATGTCTAGTACAGGAGGTACAGCTAAAGGCCTATTCTGAGGCAGAAGAAAGAAATCCCTGAGCCGAATCAGGGGCCAAATTAGATTCTGAAAAGGCATCAACAATGTCTAGTACAGGAGCTATAGCTAAAGGCTTATGCTGAGGCAGAAGTAAGAAATCCCTGAGCCTCTTTTTTGAATCAGACAAATCCTGGCTTTCACAGTGGAAATGCTCCCTTAGAGTATGTAAGGTCTCACCAAAAGAAAACTCCTCTGGAGGAGAAGCAGAGGGAATAGAGAGTCCTCTGCATCAGAATCTTCATAAGCAGATAAGGGCAAATCCAGATCAGAAGAAGAATCAGAAAAATCAGAATCCTGTTCAGAAGATTCATAAACAACTTAGTCCTAGGTCTCTTAGAAGGGGGAGGTTGGCTTCCCCTGATTAGAGTTATTAGATCTTCAGCCATTCTTCGTTTTTTTAAGCATAGAGGCCTGAGCATGTGGCCTGGGCTTCGGTTTCTTAGGCATGGTTCGAGATTTTGGCCTAAATGAAGAAGGAGGCGTCTGTTTAATATGCAAGTCTGTAGGCACGAATACACCCTCAGAAGCCGGTGCCTGCACAGCGGATCCGGACCCATCCAAGGTACAGACATCCGCAGGTTCCACAGTTGAGGCATCTCGTGGTATACCAGACTCCGAATGGGTCTCAGTAGAGGCCTGCGAGTCAGAAGTAGCAGGTATCAAGGGCTACGAAAGCACCTCACTGAGTACCGGCGAACTGGCGACTGGCTTAGGAGAAGCGTCGCCAGCAGCTTTGGACCTCGGCAGCCTATCTCTGTCTATCTTTGCGATTTTTCAGAATCCCAGTAGTCGGATGGCTAACCGACATTTCTGGATAATTAAACAGAGAACGAAATATTTAGAAGCGAAAATATACAGATGACAGATAGTGCTCTGATTAAATAAAGCACAAAACCGACAGCCAGTTACATCGTGGTCAGGGCCCAGGCAATGAATACAGTAAGAATGAAAATCTTTGTAAGGTATTTGCTTTCCACAAGTAATGGAATTAACTTTTACTGACATCGGTAAGGAGCAAGAAAAAGTTTGCCCAATGAGGTACTTAGCTGTAGTTGAAGACCTCGGTTTTGAAACTTGAAAATTAAAATTCCAGGAGTCGGCCGACTAGCACTTGTGAACTGCTTCTGCTTCGGGCACTGCACGGCAAGAAAGACTGATGTAATAGCGTTGGCTGCACGTTTTATACCCCTGATGACAGGACGTCATGGAAGAAGGGACAGCAACCGACGCAGGACCCAAGACTTTGTTAATCAGGCCGACTGAGGGCTACTACAAGCAGATAAATGTAATGACTGCAACAGTGAAACACGAAGAACATCAGTAACAATGTAGGATCACAATGCAAGAATTATGTACATGACATATGGCTGAACAAGAAAAGCTGCATCTTGGTCTCAGGAATTTCATCATTCTGCCTGCATTGAGTTCTGTAAGGTTTATTGACGATCAAGTGGACGGTGCTACTGATGATGATTAAGAATACAGTTTCACTATAGGTACTGACAACTGGATTCTGGAACTCACCAGTCCTGGCAAGTAACTGGTTCGGGGAAGGTGATCGTGCCCAAGGGTGCATCGGGTCTAGCCCTCTGGGCACCCAGGGGTTGGGGGAGACTGAGGTAGTTTGCTCAGGAGAACTTTTCTTCAAAGGTTTAGATGGAGATTTGCTCCTTACCTGTTATCTTTATCCTCTTAGTTCAACTGTTTTCTTTTTTTTTTTTAAACATGAGGAAGGTGGAGGGGTTGTTCCTCTGTGTGCAGAAGGAGCTCTGTTAAAACAAGTTTGTCTCTTCTTGTCTGGAAGGATCATGCACTGAAATCTGCACAGGACTGGCACTTTGTCAATGTGTGTGGCAATGAGACAATATACACACATTTACAGTGTGGGTCCTGTGGAGGCAGTTTGTGCCCACACTCAGCATTCCGTAAATCTGGTCAACTCCGACATTCTAACTTGTCCAAGAAAAGGAACTTAATACCAATTCTAATGGTAAGCCAAGTAGAACTACTATAACAAACACCAATAAATATTAATTTTTTTTTAAACATAAACCTAAAGCCTTAACTAGATTAAAAACTAGCTAAGTAAAGAACTAAATCACAAAGCCTATATAACCTTCAAAACTACAGAAAACTTACAAATATTAGCCAACATGAATAGTTAGGAAAAAACGGTCACGGTAGGAGACAGCAGTAAAGTTATAAAAAGGCTATCCGAATGCATACCAGAGCTCCACACACGTCCAAAATATGCGAGCGGCAAAGGAGATACAGGCACCTAAGGTGCAGGGCTGGGGAGTCAGAGCTCTGCATTCGCTAAGCTTAAAGACTGGTACCCAAAGTCGGATCCAGCCTAATGACTATCCATATGTTTGAATGGATGAAAACAGGACACTGGATCTTAAGTTTTGCAAGGACAATGCCTTCCCAATATCACATACAGACAAGCGTAGTTATCGTGGAGTTGTAGAACATCAAAAGATAAGACAACTACACAAAATATCACGAGTACAACTGCCATATCGCTCATTATATGATATGAGACTACCTTCAAGCTAGCTAGCACCTGACCATACCACATGACTTGCAACTCTGGATATGCCCCAAGCAGGGCTGGACTCATCTCCACACCAATATCAGCAGAAAGCTATGTCGAAGAGGAAAAGCAACTTACACCATCATCACTTTATGATGCATTAAGTCATGAAAAAGTACAGTTTTGTACCTACCATAAATGTAGATGTCAGATAGGTATGCATCTGCAGTCATAACATATGGGTTGTCCTGCCTCAGGCAGCCCTTAGGTCGGCCGGATTCCAAAGTCTGGGTCTGGCCTCGGCTGATGTCGCACCTTCCCTGACGTCAGAGCGTCTGGGGTATAAAAGCATCAGCCGACGCCATTTTCCTCAGTTTTTCTTGCCCCAGACGCCAGGTGCCCTCTATGAAGGCTAAATTTGGAATAATGCAATAAAATTCCAAACATTTGCAAAATTATATATATATATATATATATATATATATATATATATATATATATATATATATATATATATATATATATATATATATATATATATATATATATATATATATATATATATATACACGTATATACAAACAAATACACCATAATAGATTCCCCCAGCTAGCTAAAAGAGGGGTAAACACCCTAGGAATACCACAGAGGGGTAGGAGGGAGGGTAAACCTGACTGCAGATGCATACCTATCGGACATCTACATTTATGGTAGGTACAAAACTGTACTATGTCCTTCAAGGATGCATCTGCAGTCATAACATATGGGTGGAATACCATAGCCAATCTGAGGGAGGAGGTACTAAGAAAAAGATGGTGTAGTTAAGATCCCCTGCAGGACTGCAGTTGCAAAGCCTGCTCTGGATCTGGAGTATAAAGGAAGATTGTAATGTTTGGTAAATGTATGCACGGAGCTCCAAGTAGCAGCTTCTAAAATGTCCTTGGTAGCCACCCCTCGTAGGAAGGCTGTAGTGGTGGCCGTGGCCCTTGTGGAATGAGGCCTGATGTTTGCAGGAACTGACTTTCCATGAAAGGAGTAACAAAATCGAATGCAATTTCCTATCCATTTTGAAATTGTCTGTTTGGAAATTGCTTTTCCTTGCACCCCTGCAGCATATGCTACAAATAGTTGGTCAGTTTTTCTGCTACTTTTAGTTCTGTCCAAGTAGTAGAGTAGTTGTCTGTGTATATCCAGGGTGTGCAGAAGTTTTTCCCCTCTATTCTGTGGATTTGGGAAGAACGTAGGCAAGTGAATAGCTTGGTTCAAGGATACCCTAGATACCACCTTTGGCATAAAAGTAGGATTAGTTCTTATTGTAACTCTGTCCTGATGGAAGATAAGAAATGGTTGTACTGCCATTAATGCTTGTAACTCAGATACTCTTCTTGCTGAAGTTATTGCCAGAAGGAATGCAGTTTTCCAAGACAGAAACTGAAGATCCGCTGTTGCTGCTGGTTCAAAGGGAGGAAGTGTTAGTTTCTCCAAGACAAAGTTGAGATCCCAAGCAGGTAAAGGGGGTTTTCTTGGAGGTTTGATATTTTTGATCCCTCTCAGAAATTGCTCGAGGAGTGGGTGTGAGAAGATAGGTGAATCCACATTGTATTCTGCTGAAATTGCTGAGGCATGAATCTTAATGGAGGAATAGGAAAGGCCATTGTGGAACAGTTCTGCTAAGTATTCCAGAATATGTGTCATGCTTGCCACTGTCACATCTAAGCCTTTTGATGTGTTCCAAATGAAAAATATCTTCCATTTAGCTGAGTATGTCTTCCTTGTGGAAGGCCGGCGAGCTTCCATGATAATGTCCTTCACTCTCTGTGATAAAACATTTTGCTTTGGATTTAAGGGATTTTCCATGCAGATAGCTGCAGTGTTTTTAAGTTGGGATGCATGATCTTGAAATTGTTCTGCGTCAGAAGAAGAGGCCACAGGGGGAGAGGCCATGGTTTTGCCTGTGAAATGCTCCTCAATAGTGGATACCAGTGCTGCCTTGGCCAGTCTGGAGCTATTAGAATCACTCTTGGCTGTTCCTCCCTGATCTTCAGTAGAACCTTGGACATTAAAGGGAGAGGTGGGAAGGCATATACTTTTAGATCTTTCCAGCTGAGAGAGAGAGAGTCCACCCTCCATGCTTGTGGGTGGAATGTCCTTGAGCAGAATGTCCTCAGTTGATGGTTGAGGGGGGAGGCGAATAGATCTATCTCAGGCGTTCCCCATGCCTTTGTTATGAATTGGAAGATGTCTGGGTGCAGCATCCATTCGTGTGCATCCATGGTAGTTCTGCTTAAGCTGTCCGCCAGTGTATTTTCCTTTCCTGGCACGAACTGTGACTGCAGTTGGATATTGAGTTTCAGGCATAGCTCCCATATATTCATAGCCAGCCGGCATAGAGGGTAGGAGTGTGTGCCTCCCTGCATTTTTATGTACCACATGACTGTGGTGTTGTCTGTCCTTATTAACAGGTGGCCTTGATGGAGGAAGGGTGTGAAATCCTCGATTGCATGCATCACTGCCAGCATTTCCTTTTGGTTTATTTGCATGTGCAGCTGTCCTTGAGACCATAGGCCTTGGATACATTTGCCCTCCATGTGTGCTCCCCATCCTCGGTCTGAAGCGTCCGTGGTGATGGTTTGTTTTGTTTTTGGTTTGGTGAAAGGCAACCCTCTGTTGAACTGGCAGGCCTGAGCCCACCACAGGAATTCCTTTTGAAGGCAAGGAATGATTGGTATCAAACCTTCTAAACTGTGACTGTGTTGAGACCATACACTCCTTAGGTACCATTGTAATTTTCTCATATGCAGCCTGGCCTGTGGTATCAGAATTATGCAGGATGCCATGTAACCCAGGGCCTGCAGGATTTTCCTTGCAGTAAGCCGAGCTTGTCTTGTCAGATTCATGAAGTAATCTGGAAGTTGTTTTTGTTTTTCTTCTGTGAGAAAGGCCATTTGGGTGGTTGTGTCTACATCCGCACCCAGAAAGGTTATCCTTTGGGATGGAACCAGTCTTGATTTTTGGATGTTGACTGTGAATCCCAATGCCTGTAGTAGGTGGATGGTATAGGCCAAGGCTTTTATCAAATTTACCTTGTTGTCCGCTTGTATAAGGCAGTCGTCCAGATAAGGGTAGATTTGAATCCCCTGAAGTCTGCAGTGTGCAATTACTGATGCCAGGCATTTCGTGAATACTCTGGGCGCAGTAGTTAAGCCAAAGGGCAATGCTGAGAATTGATAATGCTCTGATCCTGCAAGAAATCTGAGGTGTCTTCTGTAGTTTGGTCGAATAGGGACGTGCAGGTATGCCTCCTTGAGATCTAGAGTCACCAGCCAAGACTCCTTGCCCAACATGGGAAGAAGTTGCTGTAGGGTCAGCATCTTGAACTTTGGCACAATGAGGTAAGTATTCAGTGCGGACAGGTCGAGAATAGGCCTCCATTGATTTTCTTTTCTTGGTACAAGGAATAGTCTGGAGTAAAATCCTTGGCCTAGCTCTGATAGTGGTACCTTTTCTATAGCTTTCATTCGAAGCAAGTTGTTGATGTGCTTTAAAGCCTCTGCCCTCTGATTTGGTGGTAGATTTGGCATTCCATTTCTTTTTGGCAAAGTGTGGAAGTGGAACCTGTATCCTTTGTCTATTACTTGCAGTGTCCATGTGTCCCTTGTAATATAATGACAATTTTTTGAGAATAAGGCAAAGTTTTCCGCCCAAGGGTGCTTCCAGTTGAGCCCTGGTGGGCGGAATCAGAGTAAAGTCATTGAGCCTGTCCTGGTGTAGTAGTTGTGGTTGCTGTTGTTGCACTACCTCTCTGGTTGGCAGGCTGCCACTGACGGCCTCTGTAAGAGCCCCTAGATTGGCCTCTGCCTCTGGGGCGTCTGTTCCTGCCTCTCTGGGCTCTGTCCGAGTCTGGAAAGGACCAATTCTTAGTAGGCCAGTTTCTGCTGAATCTCGGTGGTTGTACTTGTAGGAAATCCTTAACAGTTTGCACACATTTTGCCTTTTCTTCATACTTTTTTAAGACCTCCTGAGCAGAGGGAGCCAAATAAATTTTGTTTCTCCATTGGAGCATCCAGGAGTTTAGCTTTAACATGGTCTGGCAAAGATTGTTCCTTCAGCCAGGCATGCCTACGAATAACTGCCCCAGTCATAGCTGACCTAAATGAAGCCTCCAATGCATCATAACCACACTTTAAGGAATGATTACTAACCTGCTGTGTGTTGTGTACTAATTCCTGAAGGGATTTACGGTCAAGGGGCTCAGGAGAAGAAAGCTTCTTGTTCAGTTCATCTAACAAATACTCTTGGTACTGTATCATATGAAATTGACAATTTAGTGCCCTGACGGAAAGAGTTGCAGAAGTATATACCTTCTTTCCCCATCTTTCTAAAGCTCTAGACTCTCTTTCAGAAGGTAGAGGATTTTTGGCAGTGGCAGCCGCAACCCCTTTAGGGCCCAGAGTAATGGTTTCTGGGTCTGCGGTATGGGCTTTATACAGATGAAAATGAGAATCCGGGACCCTGTAGTATCTATCAGGTTTGGCAGGGGCCAGGGGGAGAGTATCAGGGGCTGTACTGACATCATTGTACACATCATCAATTACATTCAAAACAGGAGGTATAGCCAAGGGCCTATGCTGAGGCAAATGCAAAAAGGTCCTTAATCTTTTTCTAGAATCAGAGAATTCCTGACCCTGCCATAGAAAATGCTCTCTCATGGAGTGTAGAGTCTCACCAAAGGAAAATTCTTCAGGAGGGGATGCCGAAGGGATAGATTCTTCAGCATCAGAATCCTCATAAGGCGAATAAGCCTCCTCCTGGTGGTCTGACAACTCAGAACCATCCGAGGACTCATCTGAAGAGTGTGGGTCAGAAGGCTCAGTCCTGGGCCTTTTGTCTGGTGGAGGGTGAGAGGCCCTGTCCGGGTGAGGCTGTGAACCTCTAATTAAAGAAATAAGGTCCTCTGCAAGGCTGAGGATCTGAGAACTAGAGGAAGGCCTCTGGGAGGTAGTCTTCGGAGGCAAAGCTTTAGAAAGTTTAGCAGCTTTAGCCCTAGAAAAGGCCTTAATGGACATGGAAGCAGGGGGCCTAGCTGCCCCACGTGCAGGGGTAGATATGTCCAAAGGTATGGTGTCGGACATATCCTGGGCACTGGTTTCGGTAGGAAGCTCGGTAGCCGACTCAGCCGGGGCCTCCCGGGCCACGGTGGTCGGTTGAGTGGATTCGGATGAAGGAAACTCCGTGGACTCTGTTTCGGCCGAAACAGACACACTCGCGGTAGGCCTTACCGTGGTTTCAGCCGAAACCGCGGGCCGCGAGTGTCGGTCCTTGTCCTTCTGTTTTTTCACCAAATGTGATGTCGGAGTCTCCGACGGCATTTTATATGCAAAACTAGCCCCAAAAAATTCCTCTGCAAACTCCGACCGACGTCTAAGAGTTCGTCGGTTGAAGGAAGCACAGGCAGAACAGGACAATACGTCGTGGTCTGGGCCTAAGCAAGGAAGGCAGTAGGAATGGAAATCCTTATGAGGTATTTGTTTCCCACATGTTAAACAATTATTTACTTTATCTGACATCAGCTGAGGCAAGAGAGAGTCCCCAACGGGGTACTTAGCTTTTTCGAAGTTTTCGGTAGCTGAAATCACTGGATCTGACCGACCGGCACTTGCGAACAGCTTCTGCTTCGGGCACCGCGCAGCAAGAAAGACTGAGGAAAATGGCATCGGCTGATGCTTTTATACCCCAGACGCTCTGACTTCGGGGAAGGTGCGACATCAGCAGAGGCCAGACCCAGACTTTGGAATCCGGCCGACCTAAGGGCTGCCTGAGGCAGGACAACCCATATGTTGACTGCAGATGCATCCTTGAAGGACATCATGTAAGCTTTCAGTATAATGAGACTGAGTCAAATGAGTTTTCAGCATTTTGAAAATTAGGCATTGTGGCCTCAGTCAAATGAAATTCAGTATTTTGAGTTTGCAGTCATGTGAAGTAGATCCATATATTTTATATATACACACACGTATATTAATGAAAACGACTTTACAACCAAGAGTTAAAGCAAATGAAAAGGGTAAATACCGTTCATACCCAAGAGGAGACCAAATGCTGGAGGTGTGATGGGTAACTGGGAACAATTTTTGTGTGCGAATGTAACAAGCGGACAAATTTTAATAATTCCCTACAGAATATGTTAGAAACGTTAGTGAGGAAACGGATGACTTCATAGAATTTCACCACAGGACAAACACGCACTGGGAACATTTTTTGGCAGTCTAAAGAATTTGTATTTAAAAACAAAATTCCTCAGATAGTTCTCTGCCAGAAATATTGGGGGGGAACAAATGGCTGTAACCAAGGAAATGATCCTTTTGAGCTCGGACAGAGGATCTGAATTGCCTATACATATAGTAAGGCCTCACTAAGTTTAATGGTATTGACTACTAAAAAATCAATTACTAGAAAATGGAAATCAAAATCTAAACCAACTTTAAGTACTAAATATTGTAAAGGTGACAAAAAGAAAGGAAGCCAGTAATTACACAGTCAAATGGAATTTGTGGAAACAATACATGCAGAAGGATGCCCAGGAAGGCAAGTTGTAAAGGAAGGCATTAATTGAGCAATTTATGTAATGCAAGAAAGAATTGTTAAGAAAATAACCAATATATAATGCACAAATATGAAAAATGGTACTATGGTTCATTTTCTATTAGTGTGTGTGCACCTATGCCTTAAATGACTTTTTAATAAAACAGTCCAACTTGTTGGACTGCACTAGGTTTTGGGAGATTCTTGAATTTGTTCTGGAACTCTCCTGGCATTTCTTTTTAAATTTCCGCTTACCAGCATTTTGTTGAAACCATAATTTGTTCATGTGTTAAAATTAGATGAGAGGTTAGAGAATATCTTAAGAAAATTTGGAAACATTAAGGCTGAAAAATTTACCTATACCCAGTATCAACTTGTTCCTTTCATCAAACTTTTTGACCACCTCTGCAGCAGAGGAAGCAAAAACACTATCTAAAGGGCAAATTTAAATATTTTCCAAATCCTTTGGGAGGTTCTGAGGATGCAGCCAGGTAAACCTCAAAAAATTATCAGTGACCATACCTGGAAGTTTTTTTTTCACCGAAAGAGCTTATCCACCCGAACCTTGTTTTATGCTACTTGGATTTTTATGTTTGTATTCAATAATTTGGCTTTTAACATGGTGTGTTTGTCTCAACAGCCTTGGTGGTACATCTCATCTTTTCTCCTGCATACTTGGAAGTATCAGTTGAATCATACACACAATGTAAACAATGGGTAGTGACTTGTACAACTGAAGAAAAGTATAGTTGTGTACACTTAGCATAAATGTAGATGTATAGAGTATTCACTGTTGCAGTCATCACATGTGGGTTATCCCTGCTGTGGAAGCCCTCAGCTGGCCCGAATACGAGAGTCAATGTTTTTCTGCATCGGCTGCTGTCGCTTGCTGACTGACGGCAGCTGTTGCCATTAAATCAGTTTTTCTTGCCCTAATCAGTCAGAGGCCCAAGTAGGTAAAGTGGTCCTGGTGGCTAAAAGCCATCAGAAAAGTACAGCTGTGTACACCATAAATGTAGATGTTCGAGTGTATTCACTGTTGCAGTCATCACATTTGGGTTATCTGCTTGCAGGTAGCCCTCAGTCAGCCTAATTATCAAAGTGTTGGGTCTTGCGTCGGTTGCCATCTCATCTTCCATGACGTCAGGTAGTCAGGGGTATAAATCATGCAGCAGATGCCATTACATCAGTTTTTCTTGCCCCAGATGTCAGGTGCACCCATAACGGGAAGCAATTATATACAAGGTTACACCTCCAACAAAAAAGAAAATACACCAAAAAGCTTTAAGCATAGTAAACAAGAATAGAGATATAGTCAATAGAAGTCAGGGGGCTGGAGGGAGGATAACCAGGACTGCAACAGTGAATACACTCTTAACATCTACATTTATGTTAAGTGCACACAATTCTTAGAGGGCCAATGCCTACTAAATCTGGGAGGCTGTACTTGCAGGAAATCTAACTGTTAGCAGAGATTTAGATTTTTCCTCCATCTTTTTAAGTAGTACTTCTGCTTTGCTGCCAAACAGATGGTCTTGGTTTAAAAAGCATCAAGCAATTTAGCTTTAACATGATCTGGCAGAGGTTGCTCCTTAAGCCAAGCATGTCTTCTAAGTACAGACCCAGTGACAGCAGCTCTGCAAGATGTCTCTAAAGAATCAAAACCACATTGCAAAGTACGTCTTCCCACTTGTTCGGCAGAATGCTTTAAATCCTGTATTTTTCTTTATTTTCAGCACAGTCAGGAATCAACATCATTTTCTGTTTAAGCAATCCAATAATATGCTGCTGATACTTCAACATATGAAACTGGCAGTTTAAGACCCTAATGGCCAACGTTGCAGAGGTGTATACCTTCTTACCCCATCTATCCAGCGCCCTGGAATCTCTATCCGAGGGGGTAGGAATTTTGGCAGCAGTGGCCTTAATGCCCTTGGGTCCCTGTGAAATGATCTCAGGATCCGCAGTAAGATTTTTAAAGAGGAACCTGTGAGAGTCGGGTACCCTGTGATACCTATCAGGTTTTCTGTGAGCAGGAGGTAAAGAGTCAGGGGCCAGGCAAGATTCAGAAAAGGCATCATCTACAATGTCCAGTACAGGAGGGATAGCTAAAGGCCTGTGTTGAGGCAGGAGTAAGAATTCTCTAAACCTCTTTTTGGAATCAGAAAAATCCTGGCTTTCCCAGAGAAAATGCTCCCTAAGAGTATGCAAGGTTTCACCAAAAGAGAAATCCTCTGGAGGGGGAGCAGAGTGAATGGAGTCCTCTGCATCAAAGTTCCCATAGGTAGAAAAGGGCAACTCCAGGTCATCAGAAAAAAACAGAAATGTCAGAAACCTAATCAGAAGGAAAATCATTTCTAGATCTCTTAGAGGGAGAAGGGTGGCTTCCCCTGATTAGAGTAATAATGTCTTCAGCCATTCTTATTTGTTTTTTAGGCATAAGGGCCTGACCATGCAGTCGGGGCGTCTGTTTTCCAGACATGGATCGAGTTTTAGGCCTTGAAGAAGATGGCATGGGTTTAATATGCAAGTCAGTAGGCCTGAATACACCCTCAGAAGCCGGTGCCTGCACAGCAGCTCCGGACCAATCCAAGGTAGAGACATCCGCAGGTTCCACAGTCAAAGAAGCATCTTGCGGCATACCGGACACTGAATGGGTCTCAGTAGAGGCCTGCAAATTTGAATTAGCAGGCATTGGGCTGCAAAAGCACCTTACTGAGTACTGGCGAACTGGTGACTAGCTTAGGAGAAGCATCGTCGGCAGCTTTGGACATATGTCTCCGTCTATCTTTGCATTTTTTCGGAATGTCGGTAGTCGAGTGGCTTACCGAAGCCATTTCTGGATAATTGAACTGAGTACCAAAATAATTAGATGTCAAAATGAACAGACGACGAATAGTATGAGGTTTGAATAAGGCACAAAACCGACAGAGAGGTACATCGTGCTGTGGGCCTAGGCAAGGAATGCAGTACGAATGAAAATTTTTAGGCAGTATTTGCTTTCCACAAGAAATACAATTGTTAACGTTTACTGACATCAGTTTAGAGTAAGAAAAAGGATCCCCAACGAGGTACTTCGCTTAGTTGAAGACTTCGGATCTGAAACTCGAAAACGAATATTTCAGGAGTTGGCCGACGGGCACTTGCGAACTGCTTCTGCTTTGGGCACCGCACAGCAAGAAAGACTGGTGTAATGGCGTCGGCTGAATGTTTTATACCCCTGATGACCTGACATCATGGAGGAAGGGACAGCAACCAACGCAGGACCCATGACTTTGTTAATCAGGCCGACTTGAGGGCTACTGCAAGCAGATAACCCAAATGCAATGACTGACAGTGAAACACGAAGAACATCTTGCTGTGTTGAACTGATTTGTTTAATTTGCTGAGATTCAGAATTGGTCTCCAGTCCTCTGTCTTTTTCGGTACTAAAAAAAGAACAGAGTAAGTTCCAGATCCTCTCTGGTCTAGGGGAATCCTCTTGGATGACTTTTCTCTAGCAGCTTTTAAAACTGAATGGCTGCCTGATCCCTCTGACCAGGTAGAGCATCAAATTTTTTTTTTTGTTTTGGGAGGAGGAAGGGAAAAGGGTATGAAGTATCCACTGGAAATTATCCTCTCTACCCATGTATTGGATGTTATTTCTAGCCAGACTCTCTGCTGCAGGGACAAATCGAACACAGTTTGCCTTCAGAGTAAGGCAAAATCAGAGGACCTACCAAAAAAAGTATCTTTCTTTATACCCTTGATTTTGCAGGCCTCCTCTATGGCAAGGGTGGTGTCTTACATTTGACACCCCCCCCACCTCTAGGGAGACTACCTCCACGTGTGTTCTGAAAAGATCCCTGTAATTTCTTGAACCACATCTTTCCCCTGTTTCTCTGAAACCCGGAGTAAGGTCTTTGAGGAGTGGAAAAAAGCATGCCCACAGCAGATAGGGTCTTTTCATCTCTCACACCTGGACAACGTATCTTTTACGTTTGGGCTGAACAAGAAAGAGCTGTCAAAGGGATGATTGACAAATGAAGACTTGAAAGCTCTACAAAGTCAAGTGCATCCAGGCATGTCTCCGTATAGATATGCCTGAACCTGCTGCTCTACTCATTCCTTTGGCAACGTGTGAAAGGACCCTCATGGAAGAGTTAGATCTAGATTGCAGGGTGGCCAGCTGAGAAGCAACTGAGGCTTGTACTTCTTTAGGCACGGCTCCTGAAAGGGTATTTGAAAGCTAATTTATGGAAACCTTTTGTAATCTCGAAAAATCTGAAAATTTAGGGACCTTAGAGTGAAGGTCGCTAAAGAATAGCTTCCCAAATCTACCCATCATCCTAAATTCCTAGTTAGGATGGAGAGAACTTTCTACAGCTAATTCTTTCTTGGTGGCTGCCGTCATGACCATGGCATCTACTTGTGGACCCTTAGTCCAGAATTGTTTGACCTCTAAGACTGTAATAATTTTATTCGGTCTCCGGGAAATAGGTTTGATGGTGTCTGGGGTGTTCCATGCCTACTGCAAGAGCAACTCAATGAGCTCATCGGCAAATGGAGTCACCCAGGAGGTAGACGAACAGGCACCAAATGCCGCCGGGTACACAGACTACTCCGAAGGATTGCTAGACTTCCAGCAACCTCTCTGTTAGAGGATCTCTAAGATGTCTCTCCTCATCAGGCAGTAACCTTGGGGATTTTGCCTTCAAACTCTGTTCCTCTGTGAAGGATTCTCCAGTGGAGTCCACGTGTTTCCTCTTAAATGTCCTCTTCTTTGGGGTGTTCTGGAGACTCATCAGAGGTGATGGAACCCCATTGGGAAGCCTGGGGTTTTGATGCTCACTGTCCCAGTGGAAGATCCAAGTGAGAAGCAGTGTGCAGAGTTGTCAAAAGGAAAGAGTTGTGGATCTGAGGGGGCAGGCACTGTGAGTTGCCAAGGCGTACATGGCTCTCTCCAGAGGCTCAAAGGCTGACTGTCCAAGAGAAGGAAATGACACTGGTCTGACAGGGTATGACTGTGGGTCGTAGTTCCCTCCAGCTTAAAAGACAATCTTCCAGAGATTGAAGCTGGAGCAAAGTGCATCCGAGCTGAAGCTCCAAGGTGTACAGACAAACCTTGGGGTGAAATCAGTCACCTTGGAGCTGACAAGGCCGTTACAGCTCAGAGAGGTCTCCAGCTCCAACTGAGCAGAAGAACTCAGAGCAAACATCGGATCCAAAGAAAAGGAGATACTCAGATCCGAAGGACGATGCCTGGTGGTTTGGGTCGATGGCTCTGATTCTTCAAAAGAAGACAGAGGAGGAAGTAGTAGAGAGGAAGCTGATGCATGGACTTCCTGACCCAAAGGAATAGGAGCCGAAGGAGCCCTGAAACTCTACTCCCAGATAATCTTCACTAGTCTCGCCACGTCGTCTTCAGTGAGACACCTGGAAGAGAGTTGACATGGCTGATGGAGATTTTGGTCTCTCCAGGAAATGAGACAGAACCCTGGAAGGGAAGGAGTCAAAAGAGGGCGAATATTCACTCGTATTAAGGAATTGAGTCTTAGTAGCAATGGGCATGGGATCCATCAGAATCGGATCTAAAGAGTCTGTCTTCTTTGGTTGAAATGGATCCGAAGTAGTTGGATCCAATGGTCTAAATTTTACTTTCAGCTCAGATGTCTTGGCCTTCTTTGTAGTCGGATGCAGCTGATAGGTCTGCACAGAGATGCGTCTTTCACCCTTTGTCCAAAACTTTTGAAGATGAGAAAGAAGCAGGGCTAGACTTCCCAGATTTGTCTTGACATTTTTGTTTAGTTGAAGCTCCAGAAATTGCCTTGCCAAAGGAGGGCAAAATACTTTTCAAAATAAGTTTATTCTTGCGTTCAACCAACGCTCTGTGGTTGAACGAGTGACAAACAGAACAGTCCTCCTGTAGGTGAACGGGGTTGAGGCAATAAACACATAGGATAAGCTTCACTAAATGGAATTTTGTGACAGCATTTCTCACATTTCTTACAGCCAGTGGCTATCAGTCAAACAACAAAATAAATAAATAAAACAAAAGTTTTTTTTTCTTTTTTTAACAATTTTTTTTTTGGACAGGAACTTTTGTTGAGTCTTTCGGCTTTTCCCGGTTAGGGGTTACCACAGCGGAACTCCGGTCCGCTAATGATTGATAGTTGATTTTTATGTGCCGAGTTAACAGCCCTGACGCACAACCTTCAACGAAGGTACGCCCATTCACGCATGTCTCCATGCAGAAGACGCTCTAGCTGAGAATCGAACCGGACAGCGTCTTACTGTGAGGCGACAACGCTACCGCAGCACCACCACCGCAAACTACAGAAAAATAAACAATAGTAAATAAAGACTTGCACTGAAACATGCAAGAAAGATACTAGCAATAGTATCACAAGGTACTTTCGTACAGAGAAAAAATGGTAAACTGTACAGTTAACCTAAACTAGTCGGCAAGAGAAGAAAAACGAGTCAAGGTAAATTATTTGAAGTTGGAAAAGGAAAATATTGAAAAATACAATTATCTGCCCATGAGCTATTTGAGAACTATGTCTTTCGCAAAGCAGCAAATGAGATCTGAGGTAACTTGGAAGGGTGCATTATGGGAAAGGCAAGAGCTCGAGAGCTTTTTAGGTGTCACAAGCAAGTTCAACAGCCGAGTTGGATCCAAGGATTGGATACAAACTCTCAAATTTGAGGATTGAATGAAAATTGGCAACATCAGATCACTCATATAACGTAAAAGAAAAAATGTTACTCAAGGAATTTGTACATTTTGGAGCCAAGTAACGAAACTGAGCTATCTAAACACACATAGACAGCAAATGGAATAAAGCATAGATTTATAAACTTGGTCAAAAAAGTTCAAGATTAAGTGTTGTGCCAACATCTGATAAAATATTTGAAGCCTTAAATTTGAAAAGAAGGGAATTGAAGCCTTGTGCATGATAGTTGCTTATTTTACTCAGATCCTCAAAGAAAAACAAAATTATATATATATATATATATATATATATATATACATACACATATATATATATACACATACACACACACTTTAGATCAAAATACCACTTACCTGACTTTCTAAGCACAGAGATGAAAGTGACGAAGTTCACAAACGAACACTTGCATCACTGACTAAAAATATAAACTCCAGTAATTGCCACTTGGCTGCAACACAACAAAACGCAAAAAACAAACCACAGTAAACCCACCTATGCAGAGGGCTTTGCCCCCACACTCCTTGTAACTAAATTTACCAACTCCGAGATTGTCCTAGAGTGGGGAGAGGGGCAATGTTCACCATGGTAGCCAAGTGGTTGCTTACCTGGAGTTTTTCATAAGTGATGCAAGTGTTCGGTCAGTTCTCCTGAAGGCTTTCGGGTCTCAACCTTCCACCTTTTGGTCGTCTCCGCCCTTCGATGAGCTAATGCAGCTTGTCTCTCGGAGAGCGTGGGAGTCACCGGAGTCCATGGAACCTGTCCCTCTGAGGTCCAACAAGTTTATTTCTGCCCCCGTGGATAAAGCCTTCTTGACCAAGGCAGTCCCTGTTAATGCAATGGTGGTGGCGGCCACCAAGAAGGAAATGTCCGAGACTTCCTCGTCGATCCATCCTAACAGAGTCTATGACCATGGATCAATATGGGAAAGACATGTTTAGTTCAGCGAATTTTACACTCCGATCCCTGAACTATTTGACTCATTTCACCAGACTGCAAAGAGATCTCCTTAAGGAGTTGGGAGATGCTCTTCAGGGTGCTGCAGCGGCTTCTGACAAAGTTGCCACCCAGCTTGCTACCCTAAATTCCATTGTGAACTCGTCCATGCGGCTCGTATCTTATGCAGCCGATGGGACAAGTAGGGCAGCGGGTACAGGAGTTGCTTTACGAACACATTCCTGGATGCGCTTATGTCCCTTCGCGGAGCCCTTTAAGTCATTTGTCAACACTCCTTTTGATGGCTCATCTCTTTTCGGGCCCAAAGTAAAAGAAACTCTCACCAGGTGTGAGCAGGAGGGAAAGACCCTGTCTGCCGGAGTCTGTTTTTCCACCCCTACTCAGCCTTACCACAAAGGCCAGAGGGGTGGGAAGATGTGGTTCTGAAATGCCCAAGGAGCCTTTCAGGACATACATGATGAACCCCCCTCTCGGGGCAGAGGAGGCAGCAGTAATGGAAGATGCAGCCCTTGTGGCAGAGGGGGTCCGCAGCACTAGGGTGACATCACTTCTCGGGTCAGCCTTATCAGCGCTCCTGAAGAGAGACCCGACTGTCCTGCTCTGGAGGCAGTCGGGGGTCGCTTATCTTTGTACCCAGATGCCTAGCGAGATACAGCAAATGACAACTGGGTACAAAGTATTTCATACCATTCTCCACTCCATCCACACCCCCAAGGAGAAAAGGAGAATCCCGGAGGTGTCACCCAGTTACAGGGAACAAGCAACTATAGAGGTCTGCAAGTTGCTAGAGAAAAAAAAAAAAAAAAAAAGTGTCATCCAGCCAGTCCCAGCAGAGCAAATTGGATCCAGAACTTACTCAAGATTCTTTTTGGTTCCAAAAAAAAAAAAAAAAAAAAAAAAACGGGACTGGGAGACCTATTTTGGACCTCAGCAGACTCAACCAATTTGTCAAGAAAGAGAAGTTCCAGATGGTCACGCTACAGTCTATACTTTCCTTCTTGGGGAGAGACCATTGGATGTGCTCGACAGATGTCAAGGATGCGTACTACTACATAAAAATGGCCAGTCCATCCAGAGATCATCTGCATTTCCGGTTGGGAGCCAATCATCAATTTTGGGCCCTGCACTTTGGTCTCACTACAGCCCCCAGTGTGTTCACCAAATGCATGGCAGTGGTCACCTGAGGCGTCAAGGATTCCAAGTGTTTCCATATCTCGATGATTGGCTCCTTACCTCCACCACCAGGCATCAACCCATTCAGGCAAGAGAATACCCTCTGACACTCTGCAATCACATGATTTTAATTACGAACTGCAAGAGAGATCTCCAGTTGTGGTTGACATCTCTTCATGTAACCATAGGACACCCCTTTGTACCACTCCCTTCCAGTAGCCACTGTGACCACGGACGTTTCCCCTGATAGGGTGGGGGACATTTTCAGGGAAAGACTGCCCAAGGCACATGGACGGATCAAGAGAGACATATGCATATCAATGTCCTGGAGATGAGAGCAGTACCTCTAGGGACAATTGCGATTCAGACAGACAATATGTCAGTAGTCTGGTACTTGAACAAGTAAGGTGGGGACCACGTCTTACCCCCTTTGCCGAGAAGCCCTCATAGTTTGGCAGTGTCCTGTCTTCTCCCAGCGCTTTCTGTTGGCAACGCACATCCCGGGGAGATCCAACGTAATAGCAGACAAACTGAGCAGGGCAATCTTGTTGCTGCATGAGTGGTCCCTCAAGCAAGAGATTGCGGACAAGATTTTCCGCAAATGGGCCAGCTTTGCTGCAGTCTGTTTGCCAGTCAAATCAACATGAAATGCAGAAGCTACTTTGCCTGGATTCCCCCTCCAAGAGAACACACGAGACACACAATCATACACGATTGGCCCCCGGGTCTCCTCTATGCATTTCTACTGATCCCGCCAATACCCAAGTTTCTACAGAAGGCAATGTCACTGGGGAGGATCATCATTCTTACAGCCCCTAATTGGCCTCGGCAGATTTGGTTCCCATTTCTTCATAATCATCTATTGGAGGATCCATGGATTCTGGACCCATTTCCGAACCTTCTGACACATACGTCGGGGGACCTCCATCCTTCATTGCATTCACTGAAGCTCACAGCATGGCTGATCCAGTTCCCCTCATAGCCAAGCTTCATGGTCTTTCTGATGAGACAAGGTCGATCCTCCTGTCTTCCCACAAGCCATCCAGAAGATTACATCTTAATAAGTGGAAGAGATTTTCCATATGGGCTTCTAAGCAGAACATTGATCCTTATCAAGCCCCCTCTACTTCCATTTTAGAATTCTTGACTATGATTTTTAATAAAGGTGCTGCAACTGCTACAGTTCGGGTCCAGTTGGCTGCTGTATCTAACATTCAACTCGGACTGGACGGGCTGAACATTATGGCCCACAAGTTGTCCAAGGCCTTTCTCAAAGGAACCTTTCACATGAGGCCTCCAGTGAAGACTCCTTATTCTCCTTGGAATCTAAACTTTATGCTGTCTTGTATAATTCTTCCCCCATTTGAACCAGCATTATCTTGTGATGTAAAATTTTTATCCTGTAAAACCATATTTCTGGTGGCTATCACTTCTGCCCACAGAGTGTCAGAACTACAAGTTTTATCTATCAGCCCTTATTTGATTTTTCATGCTGATAGAGTATCTCTTAGGACAAACCCCTCTTTTTTGCCCAGAGTTTGTTCGGAATCTAATATCAACCAAGTCATTGAGTTGCCAGTCTTCTTCCCCAGCCATTCCAACAAACTACAGTATATGCTGCACAAACTTGACGTTCACAGACAGCTCAGATATTATTTGGACAGAACAAAAGATGAGAGAAGATCAGACTAGCTCTTTTTGTCTTTCTCTGAAGCCAGAAAAGGTAGACCAGTGGCTAAAAACTCTTTATAAGTGGCTATCTTGACTGTATCACCTTTGTTTATTCAGCTGCTAATATGCCCTTACTACACAAGATTAAAGCTCATTCAACCAGAGCAGTTTCTATATCTTCTGCATTCCAAGCCAAATTGCCCCTTGATAAGATTTGTGCTGCAGCCACTTGGTCTAAACCTCATACCTTTATCACTCATTACAAAGTTGATAAGACCTCAAGAAGGGACAGGTCTTCTTTTGGGTCTACGGTCCTGAAGAATGTACTCGCATGAGTCACCCAAGATTGAGGGTGCTAGGGACGCTACTCATCAGTGAAGAATGAACAGCGACGTTGAACAACTTCACATTAAGAAGTTATGTACTCACCATAACGTTCCATGTGAGTTGTTCCATCTTGCCTTCATTCTCACGTCCCTCCCTCCATCCCCCACCTGGCTGATAGTTGACCTAGAGGTTGGTCTCATCCTGGTTATTCAATCCTTCTACCTCTCTTGGGAGAGTAGTTCTCTTACAGCAATATGGTACATGCAGCAAACAAGATCTGAGGTAATCCCAGCAGTGCATCATGAGATAAGGGGCTTGGTCTCGAGCTACTGGTAAACCTCGAGCTTTGTTAACAGCTCCGAACCTATCAGTGAAGAATGAAGGCGAGACTGAACAATGGAATGTTATGGTGAGTACATAACTTCTTAATTTGCCCATAGGAAGAAACAGGATTCTGATACTCCCATTGGGCACTTTTTTAGACAGAAGAGCTCAAAGGTGTTGCAAATAAAACAAATGCTCTGTTGGTAATGGAAGAAACTACAGTAGAGTATGTTAAGCTTATCCAGCTGCTGACTACACCAAGGCATTACAACCTCAAAATAATATGGATTAGCAGAGTGTTGATAAGTTGAAGTATAAGGGTGATAGTCTAACATACGTGCCATGAAACCAAATGCCACCACCTTAAGATAAGCAAGCTAGTGAACTTTCCTGGTAGGAAAGGTAGAGTAGCAAAGGGCACAAAGGCGATGTGCGGATGTACCAGCCTCAGAACTGACAGCCCTAGAAGAACACCAGTCCAAGGAGGAGATAGGCAATCAGTACATACAGAAGAGAAATGGACTGGGAGGGGAGGGAGGGAGGGAGTGAATACTGCAAAAGGTGAAGAGAAGAATATCTACCATTATGCTAAGATATTACACAAGTGCACTGTGTCTTTCCATTTCACTGTTGCAGTATTCATTACAATAGGGAAGAGTGCCAAAGCTAAGGAAGGAAAGGGAGGAGGAAGGACCAGCAGAGCTCTCTCGGAAGCCATGAAGGATGGCCATAGCAAAACCAGCTCTAGCTCTGGAAATTGCATCCAACTTGTGATTGGTAAATGTATGCACAGAGGTCCAGGTAGCTGCCTCAAGAATAGAGGTAGCACCCAAACCCTTAAATAAGCACCAAAAGAAGCCACAGCTCTAGTAAAATGAGCCTTACAAGGAAGACTCTTACCATGAAAGGAAGAAAAAGAAATTACTTTAGAAATCCAAGAAATAGTTTGCTTGGACACAAATCATAAAGACCTAGCATGAAAGGAAACAGCTGATCAGATTTATGAAAAGTCTTAGTCTAATTCAAATAAAATAGGATGTTACTAGGCTACTGTTCATAACACCCTTACAAGCTAGCCAAAATTTTGTGCCCATGTTTCGAAGGTCAGCACCTGTTCCCCCTGTCAAGCAGGGATACAGATGGGATCCCAGGGGTAAATTTTTTTATCTCCCATGCATTCATCCAGATTGCACTTAAACACAGACAGAGAGGTACGTTGCTGAACATGAGGAAGGAGTCTATTCCACAGAGGAGGGTCTATGAGACACAAATCTGTCTTGTCAGCAGATTCTATTAATGTTGCAGGCCAGGTTTAGGTCCCGAGTACACGTTATACGTGTGGCGTTTGCTTTGCGGATATGCAGCATTTGCAATAGTGCAGGGTCGGCATTGGCTTTAAACACCAGACAGAGGTCCCTTCTGAGCAGTCTATATGAGATAGAGCAAAGTGACAGGGACTCTAGCCTTTCCACATGGGACAGACGTTAGAGACCCTGAATTTTTAGTCAGGAACCGCTGTGGTCCTTCCAGCTGCCGCAAGTGCCTAGTGAGGTACATAAAGGGAGCGTTGTACTCTTTTGTTGGCCTGATAAGGGAAAGGTACATGTGGGTTATCACCTCTTTTTTCCTGAATGCTATGCCCTTATTTATGAGATGAGGCATATAGTACGGTCTACACAATATTGAGGCTGCACGATGATCAAATGTTAGATTACTATCAACCATGGTTCCCAGATCCCTTACTACCGATTGTGAGTTTAGGACGCCATTGTTGATGTGGTACTTTAATGGAACATCATTCTCACTGAAGGGGATAACACAATGAACTTGTCTGCAAGTAAGTTACTCAAATCAACAGTATTCATGTACATAGTGCCATTGACCACGAGTTCTGTACATAGCTGTTCCATGCTCTTAAGGTTACGGACATAACTAAAGAAGGCCTTATAAGATTGTCTTTTCTTGAGGAGGCTAGTTTGGACTCAGGTTTAGAAGATCTCAAGAGGGCCCTTATTCGCTTGTTTAGGTAAAGGAGGGTTTGCTTCCAGTTTGGTACCCTCTTCTTGAATAGCAGTTTTATATACATAAAGTCTTTTTATGTCAGAAGTCCACCAGACTGGTTTGCTCCTCCTTGATAAGCATGTTTTAGTTCTGTCTGGTATAACATAGTTTATGCAGCTATATAGGTTCTTGAATAGAGCCTGGGTGTAAGTTTCGGTACAAGTGTCTGTTCCCTCAGTGGAGGAAGGAGCTATGAAGCTGTTTATGCCTGCCTGTAGTCTGCACATACCTTTCCTCAGAACTGAATGCCCCAATCGGACTCCTGACCCAGGATAGCTGTACAAGTCCTGTGTCAACCAAGAAGGGATCATTTGAATTGAAAAGAAAAAGGGGGGGGGGGCAGGAGAGAGGCAATGAATACTGCAACATGGAAGAGAAGGACATCTATGGTTACAGCAAGATTTTACACAACTATTCTATGTCCTTCTATCCTCATGTTGCAAAACTCAAAACCCTTGGGTGAGTGCCAAAGCTCAAAGGGGTGGCATGGAATTGTTTTCTATGAAACCATGTAGGATTGCCCTAGTAAATTCCTCTCTAGAGCTGGAGATATGATCCAGTCTGTAGTGCTTAGTGAAGATATGGACAGAAGTCCATGTAGCTGCCTCTAGAATGTAGTAGTATCCAGTCCTTTAAAGAAGGCTCCAGATGAAGACATGGCTCTAGTGGAGTGGGCCTTAATTTTTGAATGTAGTTGTTTTCCATGGCAGTTATAGCAAAATGATAAAGTCCTGGAAATCCAGGCAGAAATTGTCTGTCTTGTCACCACTTTTCCCTGAGCCCTTGGGTAAAAGGAGACAAATAGTTGATCTCATTTTCTAATGGACCTGGTCTTGTCAAGGTAAAATCTAAGCTGTTTATGAAAAATCAAGGGAATGCAAGACTCACTGTCATTCATGGGATGTGGAAAAAAGGTGGGCAGGTGAATACCTTGGTTTAAGGATAGTTCACTGACCACCTTATGCATGAAGGAGGGATGGGTCTTCATGGTAACTATCCTTGTGGAAGAGAAGGTAGGAGGTGATATGACAGCCTAGAGCTCTGACACACTTCTGGCTGATGTCAGGGCCACGAGGAGTACAGTCTTCCAAAGTACAGGTTTGATGGTGTGTAAGCTCTAAGCAGAAAAGGCAGAGCTTGTGGTCGTCCTTATGAGGGATCTGATGTCTGCACCTGCACTTTCCTTTTCTGCATGACATGAACTTAAACAGGTATGCAGTGACTCAAGAGAAACAGAAAAATGGCCACAATGGGGTACTTAACTTTTAATTTGAAAATCAGACAGAAAGAGCGGACGTTCGATTGGAGAGACAGAATTTCTGAGGAAAGGTATGTACAGATGTCACTTTTATGGCCCACGCTCCCTCGACCAATGTCAGACATCCACGTACCTAGTAGAGTCTAGAAGATTTTATATACTTGGCAGATGTTCGGGCAGCTAGCTGAGGATATCCCAAGGGTTTGGAATACTACAACATGAGAAAAGGACATTTAATAGTTCATATATGTTACACATACACCTTGTGTCTTGCATTGCAGGATACATGTCTGACATACTGCACCCAGAAGATTTAAAGGCTTTGACATGCTGGCTGGACACTGTGATCCTCAGCAGGATATCCCAAGAGTAAAGACTACTGCAACTGTGATAAGGACATATGTACAGATCATCCTCCAGAAAAGATGTCTGCAGCCATGCTCTGAACCACATGCATACGGCTGCAGCTGTACCACTAGCCAAGCATTCATCAGACAATCTAAGGTAAGGAACATGATTCATCAGGATCAGAATATCCTTTCATTCTAATTCTAGAGTTAAAGGGATTCTATCATAGTTCTGAAAAAAATACACAAGGAGGGACTGAAACATGGACAAACAAAATGCATATTAAACGGTTCCATGTCACAAACACAACATAGGAATATGCTTTTCTCTTAAATATACCCCTAGGCTACCATATCTCCCCAACTGAAAGGGGGGACTATCTAGGCACAAAGTGTTGCAGATAGAAATTTTTTTTTTAAATATACATAAAACTTACCTCATTTCCAGACATTCAACTTCAAGAGTCTCGTATTTATTTTTCCAGTCTCTAGATTGCAGTTCTGTCTCTTGAACCTAAGGAAAAAAAAAAAACAATACTTTCTTGACAAATATCTACAACAGCCTAAAAATGTTTTACCAGCTAAGGTGAACTCTTTCAATAAGGAATCAGAAAATTGCATAACTGATAAAATACAAAGTGTCTTGTGGATCTCTGATGGAAATACAATCAATATGTGACATGTGACCTCCATAAAAACGCAACAAGTAAGATATACTTTAATCACAAATTCAAATCTAGCTGTCACTTAAAACAACGGGTGCAGTGAGGCTTCACATACCATGCCTCTCATACATACCTGTCTCACTCACAGTCTAACTGTCACCTCTGAGAAAGATGAACAAGTGTAAAAATAAGTTTGATCTTTCCACAGTAATTATATCAGCTACACTTAAGACATGTCTAGAATTTCTTCTTGGCACCCAATACACAGTCACAGCACACAATATAATTTATTATCCTACATAAACTTCCCACTAAAATAACACCTACCGTGGTAGGTTATTTCCCAAATTGTACTATACACTGTGTGTGGATCACTAGCACTACTAACACAAGGGACTACACTCCCAAAGCTGCCACAAATGAGGAGTACTGTCTAGAGTCCACAGAGGCAACTCAAGCTCTGGCCATTGTCTAACCTGTAATACTTTGAGACAACGTGGATTGTGGATCATTGGGTTTGTCTTGAGAATGTCCAAATTATTTACCCGCACCATCAATAATGCAGTAGTAATACATGCACTCCTTGCAAAATGTGGTGTAATGAACCTTTTAATGACCATGAGGCTGTAACAAGAAATACAAGGGCCATTTAGAAATGAAGAATTTAAAATAAAATCGAACAGACCACAGCTGAGGAATATTAAATAAAAAACAACAAATATTTAATGAACAAAGTAAGCGCTTTCACGATCTGTAACTGATTGCTTCTTTAGACTTAAACACTCATAAAAAAAAAAAAAATCACAAAATTTAAATAGTGTTGCATCCAAAGACAGAAGTAAATTAAGTCTGTCAATCAAATATTTAAAATCACAGTGCATTGATGAAAAATATAAAAAGTTCCTAAGAAAAAGAAAACACAGCATATTATAAAATCTGCCTTGTGAATCTTAGTGTTTCAGTGGTCTAGCTTTTAGGAAGGGTTTAAGTGACACTGCACCATTTTCCTCTGGAAATTTATCAGCTTGTAATAACAGAATCTATCTATCTTTGTTCTGCTTCTTCTATTCTATTCTTAGTGTCACTGCTTCTATTGTTCTGTTCTATGATCACCAAGGCTAGGAAATTAAAAACGTGTACCCTCAGCTTGCATGTCTTGCCAGTGCATTAGTTTCTCTGACATTAGTTATATCTCTTAAATGCTCTAAAATGCATTCCTTAAAACTTCTGCTTGTTTTACCAACATAAAATACATAGCAGCCCTTGCAATAACAAAGGTAGACTAAATGTGTCCTACAGTCAGCATAGAAATCAATGTCAATATAAACTTCTGGATTGGATGTGTAAAAGTAGGATTTGAACAATTATTTGCATACCATGCAGTTTCTGCAGGGGAATGTTCCTATTCTCTGAGACAATATCCTAAAGTTTGGTGTATCTATGGGCACAGCATGTGACAATAACTATGCCAACCTAGCATTAGTCTCCTGGGAGACAAACTTTTTACTACAGGGGAATGAGTTCTAGGACAGTGTCCTTTGGTATGCACAGTTTGTGGACGATATCTTCCTTTTATGGGGAAACACTATAAGTAGGTTAGGATTCTTTACTGACTACTTACATAGTACTACTGACTTTTTAAGATTCATACATACTCACTTGATACAATAGACTTTCTTGATGTCAGAATACACAGACTACCACAAGCAGAATTAGTTACTAGTTTGTATAGGAAGCCCAGTCGAAAGAATACTATTTTACACAAAACCAGCATGCATCCTGGGCATGTCAATCAGAATGTAACCAAGGGACAATTCATGAGGATGAATAGACTACACAATACAGGAGAAGGACTGGATTCAGCAGTCTCTGCATTATGAAGGGAATTCATGGACAGAGGCTACAGTGCAACAGATGTAAATACAAACACTGAGGAAATGTATGAGGGACGTAATCATAAAGGTAGACCTTTTTTCTCTGAAATCTTAAGTGACACCCATAATTCATGTAATGGAACCAAGTATAAAATTAGGTTTCCAGTGTTCTTACTACTTTTTTCGGCTTTTTCCCGGTTAGGGGTTGCCACAACGGATCACCTGTCCGCTCATGATTGGCAGTGGAGTTTTTACGGTGTCGAGTTGCCAGCCCAGCGCCCGACCTTCCACAGAAGGCACACACTCGCACCTAGGGCCAGTTTACAGTGTCCAATCCACCTACAGCATGTCTTTGGGAAGTGGGAGGAAACTGGAGCACTCGGAGGAAACCCATGCGACCACAAGGAGGACAAGCATACTTGGCACAGAAGGTACCCCAGCCGAGGATTGAACTGGAGAAACTCTTGCTGTGAGGCAGCAACGCTAACTGCTGCACCACAGCGGCCGCCCAGGTTTCCAGTCTCTTACTCTAGTGACAAAGACATCTTGTCAGATATTTGAGAGAAATTGGAATATTTGGAACTCTATTAAAAAGTTAGATAAAGTTATAGACAGTAAACCGTATTTCTCATTCATGAATAGAAAATCATTGAAAAGGCAACTGTTATAAACCACAGTTGAATAGAAATAGGATATTGTCTCGGAGAACAGGAACATTCCCCATGCAGAAATTGCATGGCATGCAAAATATACATATATGTTCAAAGCCTACTTTTACACATCCAACCCAGAAGTTTAATATAGACATTGATTTCTATGCTGACTGTAGGACACAACATTCAGTCTACCTTAGTTTTTGAAAGACCTGCTATGTATTTTATGTTGGTAAAACCAATAGAAGAATTAAGGAATGCAATAAAGAGATGTAACTAATGCACTGGCAAGACATGTGCAAGCTGAGGGTGTACACGTTTTTAATTTCCTAGCCTTGGATATCATAGAACAGAATAGAGGCGGTGACACCAAGAATAAAACAGAAGCAGCAGAAAGTACAGCTGTGTACACTACATAAATGTAGATGTTAGAGTGTATTCACTGTTGCAGTCATTACATTTGGGTAATCTGCTGGCAGGTTGCCCTCAGTCGGCCTGAACAACAAAGTCTTGGGTCCTGCTTCAGTTGCTGTCTCCTCTTCCATGACGTCAGGTCATCAGGGGTATAAAACATGCAGCCGACACCATTTTATTCAGTTTTTCTTGTCCCAGATGTCAGGTGCCCCCCAAATGGAGAGGAAACAAAAAACAAAAAAAAAATTTATATATATATATATATATATATATATATATATATATATAAATAAACAGGAATATATATAAATGCACTTTTAGCAACATAAAATTTACCTTCATCTAAAAGCAAATACACCACAAAGGCTTTAGTGTATAGTGAAGGAAAGAAAAGGTATAGAAAGGGGGATGGCGGGTGGGTAATCTGAACTGCAACAGTGAATACACTCTAACATCTACATTTATGGTAAGTGTACACAACTGTACTATGTTCTTCGTGTTTCACTGTTGCAGTCATTACATTTGGGTAGAATTCCAAAGCTATGGATGGGAGGATGGAACTAAACAGCATTAGAGGCGGCTATAAGGCCCTGCAGAACTGCAGTGGCAAAGCCTACCCTGAATTTGGAGAAGAGAGGCAAATGATAATGCTTTGTGAAGGTATGAACAGAGCTCCAAGTAGCAGCTTCTAGAAAGTCTTTGGTTGGAACCCCTCTGAGAAAAGCTGCTGAAGTAGAGGCAGCCCTGGTGGAATGTGATCTGATCCCCTTGGGCACAGGTTTACCATGGTGCAAGCAGCAGAAACGAATGCAGTGGCTTATCCACTTAGAAATACTCTGCTTTGATCTAGCCTTCCCCTCTGACCCTGCAGCAAATGCTACCAGTAGTTGCTCAGACTTTCTTAGAGATCTGGTAAGTAGGATCTTAGTTGTCTGTGTACGTCCAATGAATGCAGAATCCGGCCCCCCTTGTTCGGCGGATTTGGGTAAAATGTTGGCAGGTGAATGGTCTGGTTAAGAGCCACAAAGGATACCACCTTAGGCAGAAAAGGATCGGTCCTGAGGGACACCCTGTCCGGGTAAAATGTAATGAAAGGTTCCACTGCCATGAGAGCCTGTAGTTCTGAAACCCTTCTTGCTGAAGTGACTGCCAAGAGAAAAGCTGTTTTCCAAGATAGAAAATTTATATCCGCAGTAGCTGCTGGTTCAAAAGGAGGCAGGGTGACTTTTTCTAACACAAAATTGAGGTCCCATGCAGGAGTTTGAGATCTTCTGGGAAGGCCTTAAAATTATTGAACCCTCTAAGATGCTGTTTAAGCAGAGGATGAGAAAAGAGAGGAGGCTCTGTGTTGTAATGAGCCGAGATGGTAGAGGCATGGATTTTTATTGAAGAAAAAGATAGGCCCTTGTCAAGCATCTCAGTCAAATATTGTAAAATCTGAGGAATATTGGGCTTTTCTGTATCTGTTCTTTGTGCTAGGTTCCAAGCACAGACTCTCTTCCATTTATCAGCATAAGATTTTCTAGTACTAGGCCTTCTGGCTTCCAAAATGACATCCATCACAGATTTACTGAGAGGTGCTGTTTGAATAATTAATTGATCAGCCATGCTGCAAGATTCAGAGTTTGGAGCGGAGTGTGCAGAATTTGATTGTTCTGCTGAGACAGTAGATGAGGTATTTGAGGCAAGTACCATGGAGGAAGTTGAGACATACTCCTTAGAAGTGGCTACCAGTGTTGACGAGGCCAATCCGGAGCAACTAGGATCATTTTTGGTTTTTCCTTTCTGACTTTTAGTAATACCTTGGAGAGTAGAGACAGAGGGGGAAAGGCATAGACTGATAGGTTTTTCCAGCTGAAGGATCGGGCATCCACTTTCCATGCTTTTTTGTGACGAGCTCTTGTGCACAATTTTTCCAACTGATAATTTTGGGGAGGCAAATAGATCTATGTCTGGACTCACCCATTTCTGTGTTAACATGCTGAAGATTTGTGGATCCAGTTTCCATTTGTACGGGTCCATAAAATTTCTGCTTAGGGTGCCTGCCAGAGTATTTTGTTTTCCTGGCAGGTACTGAGCTTGAAGATGTAGTTATTAAGTCAAGGCTGTGTTCCACAAGGCCATGGCTAGTCTGCAAAGGGGGTAGGAATGTGCACCTACCTGCTTGTTTATGTACCACATCACTGTGGTGTTGTCCGTCTTTATCAGTAGCTGTCCTGGATGAAGTAAGTCCTTAAAGGCTGTCAGAGCATTTTGAACAGCTAGCATCCCTTTCTGGTTGATATGCAGATGCATTTGGTTTGGGCTCCATTTGCCCTGAATGCATCTCCCCGCCAGGTGGGCCCCCCAAGCATAGTCTGATGCGTCTGTAGTTCGGGTTTGGGTGGCAGGGGGTAGAGTGAAAGACAGTCCCTTGTTTTGGTGACATGTCTCTGCCCACCAAAGAAACTCCTTTTGTAGACAGGGAATGAGAGGGATCATTGTTTCCAGACTGTGATAATGTTGACTCCATAAACTGTTTAGGTACCATTGAAGTTTCCTCACCATCACAAACATGGGGACAAAATGCTCCACACCGGAGGTATACCCCTCACTAGTGAGATCAGACCACAAACTAATCACCCTGGATATATATATCCCACCTCCACCCACAGCACAAAAGACCACAGTGAAAAACTTCTCAAAAGCAGACTTCACTCTTCTTAAGACTGAGATGGTATCCTTTAAGCCCATTGGCCAGTGGATACCACATCCCACAATACTGAATCCTTCACAAATGCTTTCTATGGACATCTCCAAGAATGCATGGATCATGCAATCCCAAATAAATCCAAGTCCCTCTCCACCAAAGGCAAGCGTCCTGTCTGGTGGACCTCAGCCATAAACAAATTGTATAACAAAAGAAGGAAGCTACTGCACGACAGAGCAAAATCCCATAAAGGGAAGACATCTCTGATCAACACTAGCAGAAAACTACGTTCTCTCATAAAAACATCCAAGGCCAACTTTGAGAGAAAAATCGCTAAGGACACTAAAGATAACCACAAAGCCTTCTTCAGCTATGTTAGAAACCTGGGCGGAAACCCTCAGATATGCTCAGAGTTAGTTCACAACAAAAAATACACTGAACCTACAGATATTGCCAACATTCTGGCTGACAGGTTCAGTGCAAATTTCTCCCCTCCCTCACCCCCAAAAGAAGAAATACTTAATCCCAGCTGAATGTAATCTCCCTGTCATCTCAGATGTCCAGGTGAGAGACGCCCTCAGCAAAGCTAACACAGCATCAATGGGACCTGACGGTATCCCGGGTTGCGTGCTACGTGAACTCCAAGAGGAGATAAACCCGCACATAAAAATGCTATTTAACCTTAGCCTTGCTACAGGATATGTACCTGAACACTGACCTACAACAACAGTGGTCCCACTCCACAAAGGGGGTACCTCTACAGACCGTGGGAACTACCGCCCCATAAGCTTAACCAGCCTGGTCTGCAAAGCTATGGAAAGAATCATTATGGAACTCATAAACAGAGACATTGGGGACCTACAGACACTTGACCCCACCCAGTTCGGCTTTGTAAAGGGCAGATCCTGCCTTTTGAACCTGGTTGACTTTTTCGAAACAGTCACTAGAGCCATTGATGAGGGCAAAGCAGTCCATACAGCCTACCTGGACTTGGCTAAGGCCTTCGACACAATACCCCACTCAGGCATCATCGATAAGCTCAACAGCTTAAATGTAAACCCTTATGTCACTAGATGGGTTGCAAACTGGTTAAAGGACAGAACCCTTAAAGTTAAAATCGCTGGAGCAATGTCAGACTCAAAGCCAGTCACAAGTGGTGTCCCACAGGGATCTGTCCTGGGACCCCTCTTGTTCGGCATTTATTTCTCAGATGTTAAAGCAAACATGGGAGGGTTGTGGCTGACCAAGTTCGCAGATGACTGCAAGCTAGGTGCATTAGTCGATACACCAGCGGACACATACATCCTACAAAAAGGACTCTCAGAAACGGACAACTGGTGCCGGAGTCATGGCCTTAAACTAAATGCCAAAAAATGTATAGTCATCCCCTTTGGGAAAAACAAAGTACCCACAAATTATCACAGACAGCAACTCACTGAGTACGGAAAAAATAATCAGAGACCTAGGAACCCAAGTTGACAGCGACCACTCATTTGACACCCACGTTGCCAAACTGGTTAGAAAAACATTCTACCTTGCACACCTTATCATGAAGGGATTCACATCCAGATCCAAGGATGTCATTGTACCCCTATACTCCTCCCTCATCAGACCCATGATTGAGTACAATGCCCCATTTGGTATGTACCTCACACGGCATTTGCAACAGCTGGAGAGACCACAAAAGTACCTCACCAAGAGGATCAAGGGTCTACAACATGTCTTATTCTGCCAGATTAAAGAAACTCCAGCTCTATTCAGTAGCATACCGCCTGCTCAGAGGTGATCTCTGCCTGACGTACAAGGCCATGTCCAATCAGGAACTGATGGACATGCTCCACCTCAAAAAATCCAAATCCATCAGAACCACGAGAGCTAAAGACTTAAACCTCGGCACAAGTATGAATAGGACATGCTGGAGGGATAGATTCATAACCCAGAGGCTTCCCATGCTCTGGAACAAGATCCCAGTTCATGTTAGGCAGAGCCCCTCATTGACTCTCTTCAAGAGAAATCTTGATGAGTGGATGGGAGATCGTAAGTTTACCCCAGGGGTCACATCTGTGTCACTACTAGACAGAGGCACAGTATTCTTAATCTATTCTGTGCATTTTGTACCATTTTATGGGGTGGCGAAAGCCACATCACTATGGCTAGGCTTACAAATGCTCCAGGGCAGATAGCCTAGTACTAAACTATGAAACTATATGCAGGCTCGCATATGGAATTAGTAGAATGCAGGATGCCATGAAACCCAAAGCCTTCAGAGTTTGTCTTGCAGATAACTGGGTTTTTGTTGCCATTTGTTTGAAATATGCTGTCAGTTGCCTTTGTTTGTCCGGCATAAGGTAAGCCATCTGGGCAGCTGTATTCAAGCTTGCACCCAGGAATGTAATTAGAGAGGGTACCAGTTGTGATTTCTTTTCATTTATGGTGTACCCTAGGCATGCTAGAAGCCTTTTTACAAATGCCAGATGTTGAAGAAGATTGTCCTTGTCCTCTGCTTGAATGAGACAGTCCAGATAAGGATAAATTTTAATGCTTCTTTGTCTGCAGAATGCAATTACCGGTGCCAGGCACTTGGCAAAGACCCTGGGCACAGTAGATAAGCCAAAGGGCAGTGCAGAGAATTGGTAATGCAAAATACCTGCTTTGAAGCGGAGGTATCTTCTGCATGATTCCCTTACTGGGATATGCAGGTATGCCTCTTTTAAGTCTAGAGTTACTAACCAAGCATTCCTGCCTAGCATAGGCAGTAGCTGTTGTAAAGTCAGCATTTTGAATTTTGGAATGTCCAGGAACATGTTCAAAATCGATAAGTCCAGTATTGGATGACATGAATTGTCTTTTCTGTGTACCAGGAAAAGTCCTGAATAAAAACCTTGTCCTTTTTCCTTTTCTGGTACCGGCTGAATAGCCCCAATAGCTCAAAAGACAAACCCACCTCCATAGACAACACAAGGAAAAAGAAACTAAGGGTAATGCTGCTCAATGCCAGAAGTCTAAACCTCAAGATGCACGCACTCGAGGCTCTCCTCAGTATGGAGAATATCGATATCTGTGCAGTAACAGAAACCTGGTTCAAGGCTCCCGAGAGCACCCCAGCACTACCAAGTTATACCTCATACCATGTTTTTCTGCCTCAAAACTGGGACCGAACCAGAAAAGGAGGGGGAGTATCCATATTCAAAGATACCCACACCTCCAGGTTAGTGGCACTGCACGAAGCATCGGAGGCCATCCACGTGCAACTAATAGTGGGCAAAACTGCCTTTTAGTTTGTAGCCTGCTACAGGCCACCCTCCCAACCCACTTGGCTTTCCTGAGAACACTGGAGAATATGAAGGTCTCTCCAAACACCATTATATTGGGTGACCAACTACCCAAACATAGACTGGGAGAACTACTCAAGCCCCAACACCCTCGCCCAACGGTTCCTAGAATTTATAAACTCAAATGCTATGGAACAACTGGTCACCACTCCCACAAGAGGGGAAAACATATTGGACCTGATCATCACCAACATGGGGACTCTATGTTCCATACCAGAGGTATACCCCTCATTGGCAAGATCTGACCATAAATTAATCTCACTGGACATCCTTATCCTGTCCCCACCCCCAGCCAAGGAAACCACGGTGAAGAACTTCTCAAAAGCAAACGTCACACTTCTCAAAACCGACAGCCCAAACTGCAGAATCCTTTACAAAGGCATTCTATGGACACCTACAGGAATGCATGGATCGTGTTAGCCCAAATAAAATCAAGACTCAATCCTCCAAAGGCAGGAGACCTGTCTGGTGGACCCCGGCCATAAATAAGCTATACAACAGAAGGAGGAAGCTACTACATGTTAGAGCAAAATCCCAAAAAGGGAAAGCATCTCTGATCAGTACTAGCAAGAAACTACGATCCCTCATAAAATCATCTAAGGCCAGTTTCGAAAGAAAAATTGCACAAGACGCTAAAGATAATCACAAGGCCTTCTTTAGTTATGTCAGGAACCTGGGTGGCAACTTGCAGATATGCTCTGAGTTGGTGCAAAATGACAAAAATTACACTGAACCCACAGACACTGCCAACATCCTGGCAGACAAGTTCAGTGCAAACCCCCCCTACCCCCCCCAAAACAGCAAATGTCTATCCCAACAGAGTGTAGCCTCCCTGACATCACAGATGCAGAGGTGAGAGATGCCCTCTCCAAAGCATAAAACACAGCATCGATGGGACTGGATGGTGTCCCGGGCTACGTCTTACACGAGCTCCAAGAAGAACTGAACCCTTACATAAAGCCACTATTCAATCTCAACCTTACTACAGGATATGTACCCAAGGAATGGCGTACAGCAACAGTGGTCCCGCTCCACAAAGGTGGTGCCTAAACGGACCCTTGGAAACTATCGCCCTATAAGCCTGACTAGCCTGGTCTGCAAAGCTATGGAGCATATCATCATGGAACTCAAACAAAGACATTGGGAACCTCCAGACACTGGATCCTACCCAATTCGGCTTTAAGGGCAGATCTTGCCTCTTGAACCTGGTCGACTTCATTGACAGTCACCAAGGCCATAGATGAAGGGAAGGTAGTCCACACAGCCTACCTGGACCTCGCAAAAGCCTTCAACGCAATACCCCACTCGGGCATCATAAATAAGCTCACCAGCTTAAATATTAACCCCTGTGTCACAAGGTGGGTTGCAAACTGGCTCAGGGATAGAACCCACATGGTCAGAAATGCAGGTGCCATGTCAGACTCTAAACCAGTTACAAGTGGCGTCCCACAAGGCTCAGTCCTGGGACCTCTCTTGTTCGGTATATATTTCTCTGAGGTACAGGCAAACCCGGGAGGACTATGGCTGACCAAGTTCGCAGATGACTGCAAACTGGGTGCCATAACAGACTCTCCAACTGACACAAGCATCCTCCAAAAAAAGTCTCACAGAGACGGATAACTGGTGCCAGAGCCATGGCCTAAAGCTAAATGCCAAAAAGTGCATAGTCATCCCCTTTGGGAAAAACAAAGTGCCCACAAATTACCACATAGGTGGTAATCCATTAAGTACGGAAGTAGTAATTAGGGATTTGGGGACCCAAATAGATAGCAATCTCTCCTTTGACAATCATGTTGCCAAAGTGGTTAGAAAGACCTTCTATATAGCCCACCTTATCACGAAAGGGTTCACATCTAGATCAAGAGAGGTCATTGTGCCCCTCTACTCATCAGGCCCATAATTGAATACAATGCCCCATTTGGGATGTACCTTACCAGACACCTACAGCAACTAGAAAGACCACAAAAGTACCTCACGAAGAGGATCAAGGGACTCAAACAGATGCCCTATGCAGTTAGGCTAAAGAAACTCCAGCTCTAACTCAGTTGCTTACCACCTACTCAGAGGCGATCTGTGCCTGACGTGTAAAACCATATCCAACCCAGAATTAGTGGACATGCTCCACCTCAGGAAATCCAAATCCCTTAGAGCTACATGCTCCAGGGTCTTAAACCTCAGCACAGAAATAAATAGGACACGCTGGAGGGAGATTCATATCCCAGAGGCTCCCTCACTCTGGAACAAAATCCCAATCCATTTTAGGCAGAGCCCTCACTGACCATCTTCAAGAGAAATCTTGACATGTGGATGGGAGATCGTAAGTTTACCCCTGGGATCTCTTCTGTGTCCCTGCTAGACAGAGGCACAGTAAACTAATCTTAAAAGGTCTATCTTCTGTGACCCACTATACGGGGGCACAGTCAACTAATCTAAAAGGGGGCGCTCTGGCTAGGCTTATAAATGCCCTAGGGCAGATAGCCTAGTATCAACCTATGAACCTATATCCATGATGGATATGACTTGTTTCTGGGCCTCTGCCCACTGGTTTTGTGGCAGGTCCGACCATCCGTTTGGAATTGCAAAGTATGGAAATTAAATCTGTACCCCTGGGATACTATGTTTAATACCCACTTGTCCTGGGTAATTAACTGCCAAGTTTGAGCATGAAGTGCTAGTTTTTCCCACAAGGGGGCTGCCAAAAGTCAAGTGCTTGGTGATGGCAGAGGAAAGTCATTGAGGCTGCTTACTGTAAGGTTGTGCTTTGTTTCCTCCAATTTTAGAGGTGGAGGCACCCCATTGCTTTGACCTGTAAGAACCCTGTGATTGGTATCTGGAGCCTTCTGAGTGCCTGGATTTGCCTTGAGTGGCTCTGTTGGACACAGGAAAGGACCAATTTTTAGTTGGCCAGTGTCTACTGAACCTGGGTGGCTGCACTTGCAAGAAATCTTTTACCGTTTGCATAGATTTAGCTTTGTTTTCCATTTTCTTAAAAAACTCTTCTGCCTTATTACAGAGTATCATGCTGCAAAGGGGCATCCAACATATTAGCTTTAACATGATCAGGCAGATTTTGCTCCTTGAGCCAGGCATGCCTTCTAATCACACATCCAGTAATGGCGGCCCTACAAGAAACCTCCAAGGAATCAAAACCACATTGCAAAGTATGCTTTTCAACCTGTTTTGCTGAATGCAATAATTCCTGTAACTATTTTCCACACAATCAGAAATCAACATAATTTTCTGTTTTAGTAAGCCCATAACATGCTGTTGATACTTAAGTATATGAAACTGGCAGTTTAAGGCCCGGATTGCCAAGGTTGCAGACGTATAAACCTTCTTTCCCCATCTATCCAGCACCTTGGAATCTCTGTCGGGGGGGTAGGATTTCTTGGCTGTGGAGGCCATTACACCCTTGGGATCCTGAGAAATGGTTTCAGGATCAGCAGCAGGATTTTTGAATAAAAATTGGTGGGAGTCAGGAACCCTGCAATATCCGTCTGGCTTACTAGGAGCCAGAGGCAGGGAATCAGAAGCCATGCTTGATTCTGAAAACACATCAACAATGTCTAATGCAGGAGATATTGCCAAAGGCCAATGCTGAGGAAGGAGAAGGAAATCCCTAAGCCTCTTTTTTGATTCAGAGAAGTCCTGACTCTCCCAGTGAAAATGTTCCCTTAAAGTATGCAAAGTCTCTTCAAAAGATTAATCCTCAGGAGGAGATGTAGATGGGATGGAATCCTCTGCATCAGAATCCTCATAGGGTGGAGCAGAAAATTCCTGATCAGAAGAGGAATCAGAAGAAATGGAAACATGATCTGAAGATTAATAATCAGTGCCTTGCCTAGGCCTCTTAGCAGTGGGGGGTTGGGAACCCCTGAGCAAGGTAATTAAATCCTCAGCCATTTTGATAATCTGCTTTTTAGGCATAGGGGCCTGAGCATGTGGCTCATGCGTCTGTTTTTTAGACACAGAAGATGTTTTTGACCTTGTTTTTGAGGCTGGCATTGGTTTAATATAAAAATGTTGAGGCCTGAAAACACCCTCAGAAGTCAGTGCCTGCTCAGCGGCTCCAGACCCATCCAAGGGGAGACATCCGCGGGTTCAATACTCTGAGAATCTTGTGGCATACTGGACTCCGAATGGGTCTCGGTAGAGGCCTGCGACTCAAAAGTAGCGGGTATCAGGGGCTGCAAAAGCACCTCACCGAGTACCGGCGACTGGCTTAGGAGAAGCTTTGTCGTCGGGTTTGGACCTAGACGGTCCGTCTCTTTCTTTGCATTTTTTGTGAACTCCGGTAGTCTGATTGCTAACAGACGACATTTCAGGATAATTAAATCTTGAACTAAAATATTTAGAAGCAAAAATATACCGACGTTTAATAGTGCGTTGGTTAAATCTAGCACAAAACAGACAGAAAGGCACGTTGTGATCTGGGCCTAGGCAAGGAATATAGTACAAATGAAAATCCTTATGAGGTATTTGCATCCCACAAGTAATGCAATTATTAACTTTTACTGACATCGGTAAGGAGCAAGAAAAAGTTTCCCCAATGGGGTACTAACTTTAGTTTGAAGACTTCGGACTGAAATTCAATTCGAAAATTTCAGGAGTCAGCCGACCGGCACTTGCGATCTGCTTCTGCTTCGGGCACCGTGCAGCAAGAAAGTCCGAATAAAATGGCATCGGCTGTATGTTTTATACCCCTGACGACCTGACGTCATGGAAGAGGAGACAGCAACTGACGCAGGACCCAAGACTTTGTTATTCAGGCTGATTGAGGGCAACCTGCGAGCAGATTACCCAAATGTAATGACTGCAACAGTGAAACACGAAGAACATCAAAGATGGATTCTGTTACTACAAGTTGATAAATTTCCAGGGATAAATGGTGCAGTCACTTAAACCCTTCCTAAAAGCTAGACCACTGAAACACTAAGATTCACAAGACAGATTTTACAATATGCTGTGTTCTGTTTCTTAGGAATTTTTTTTATATTTTTCATCAGTGCACTGTGATTTTAAATATTTGACTGACAGACTAGATTAATTTACTTCTGTTGCAACACTGTGATTTTAAATATTTGACTGACAGACTAGATTAATTTACTTCTGTTGCAACACTATTTAAATTTTGTGAATTTTATGTGAGTGTTTAAGTCTGAAGAAGCGATCAGTTACAGATCGTGAAAGCACTTCATTAAAGATTTGTTGTTTTTTATTTAATATTCATCAGCTGTGGACCGTTTGGTTTCATTTTATATTCTTGTGGCTCAGAGGTGAAAACTGAGAGTTGACCCAGTTAGACAAATTTTAGTCTCCATTTAGAAATTATCTGCTTAGAGACTAGCATCCTCAGTTCTTTTGCAAAGGAAAGAAAACCACTTGGGTAATGGTTAATGCATTTGCCTCAACCACAAAAAATGCCCCAGAAAGCCAGCTAGCATAGTATTTATAAACATTTTGTTAATGTAATCGCTTTGCTTTAGAGTATTATAGTTTTCTGTGAACATCCAAGTGCAGGATGCTCTCCCCATAAGGTTGGGGGAAAAGGCAACTACATAGCATCATTTAAAAACAACTTGGTCATTACTTTTTTATACTGAATGAGGGGTTAAGTAAATTTACAATGCGTCTCTGGAAAACGAAACTGCTTTTTGCACAGCAGCGCTTGGGAGCCAAGTATCCTCCTCACAGAAGTAATGGCAAAGCAAACAGCAGTTTTTCAGGTAACGAAGTCGGAGGTTATGATATCTACTATAAGTCTCAAAAAGTGCCCAAATCAGTTTCACCAGCAAAAAGTGAAAGTCTCAGGCTGGGTCCACATCTTTTCTAGGGGGCATGACAAGGATGCCCTTCAGGAACAGTTCATTTGGAGGCCTGCATGCTAAAGAGGGTTCTACAGGAAGGCTAATATAGCGAATAAATGCATTTACAAATGATACTAGTGTTAAAAGACTGAGAAAAGTGCTGAAGAACCAAAAGAAGTGTCTGACAATTTGAGGTTGACTCCACCTCCAGCACCAGAGAAGAAGCTGCCATTTAGCTAGGTAGGACTTCTGAGCACTTAGCCTCATAGTTTCCCTCATGATGTTAAGCACATTCTCTGAATAAAGGTGACCAAAGGTCAGCAAAATCATAACATCCATACAGTAAGGGAAGATTCAGGTACACTAAGCCCACCATACCCCAACCTGTGTCCAAAGGTTTGCATTATGAGGCAGTTATAGTTCTTCCCTCACCACTTCCAGTTTGAGGGAGATCCACTACTGTTGCCTCCTTTATTTTCCAAAGTGTACTAAGCAAATAAGAGCATGGAAGGGAATGTGTACAGATATAGACATGCCCAATGTAGAAGGAATCTACAGCCAAAGACTGCATAGGTGTGCCACTCTGTAGCAGAATTTTCTTAGCATTCAGTTCCTTGAAGCAAAACAGGCCGAAGTCCAAAAAGTGTCCCTGTCTAATATCCACCTTTGGGGAGGAGGAGGTTGCTTTAGCCCTTAAATCTGCGAAGGAATTCTCCTGGGTTAGACTGCAGATAATCTCTAGCTCCAGGGCTTCCTCCTTAGTTTGCACTGCAGATTAGAAGGGCATGTTTAAGCCATCTGTTTGCACATTGTGTTGTCCACTAGGACACACTGTACTCATTTCCACATCACACTGAAACCTTTGAGGATTAGAATGTCTGCCATCATTTTTATTTGTTTCTTCCTTAAGATTTTTGTCCCGGGGTTTCCTGTAGTCTGTGATCCCAAATATGGTCTCTCCAAGGTGTGCCTGACGTATCTGCAGCTAAGTGCTAGTTTGGGAAAGGTCAACAAAGACATCCTCTCATTTTTTAGCATTTGTTTACCATGATATTCCAATGAGGTATATGCAAATAACCTTTCTCTCTGCAGTGGCAAGAGGAAAAAGCTCCAAAGTATAAGACCTACAATTATAATACAGTAGGGCACAAATATTTAAAGCAGGGTACAATAAGCAAGGGCTGCAAAGTTATGGGATTTGAAAATTGTACATTTTGATATACTCTACGTAATAAAGAAAAAAGAAATTATGTCTTACTATAATGTTCCATCTGTGTTATCAATTTTCATTTATCCTTGACTTGTGGGTTTGGTTCTGTATCTCCGAACCGACCCCGCTGTTACTCCAGCTCTCGCCTTCCAAATCTCTTGAGCTAAGCTTTTACTCATAATGGACCTCGCAAAATTACCTCAGATTAAGTTTGCATAAAACAGTAAAAGACTAAGTAACAGATCAGAGACCACATCTGTATTCCTACAAGTAAGGAATCAACCTTTTGGGAAAGATCTGCCCCACCAGGAAACCGAAGGGCTGGGGGAAGGAGTGTGGGGATGTCAAGGATAAGTGAAGACCGACAACACAGATGGAACGTTGTATGTTAAGAGACAACTGCTTTATCTGAGGTTGTCAAGCTTCACTTAATCCTTGATTTGTGGGAGTGAGCCCCAGCTAAATATATCCAGGGAGGGCACATGGAAGAACATTCCTGAGCACCATCGAGCCAAAGGATGCTCATCCCCTAGAAACCAGATCCAGCTTGTAATGAGTAATAAAGGTATTGGGGAAGCCCAGGTAGCCACTGCACAAATCATCAATAGAAGCTCTGGAATGAAAGACTACGATAGTGACTACTGCCCTAGTTGAATTTGGTTTGACAGGTCCCAGTAGTTGCACTTGTTATAAATGAAAGTTACATAGTATGCCATTTTGATAAAGTAACTTTAGAAAAAAGAAGTTATGTAGTAACAAAACGTTCCATCTGAGTAGTTGTACTTCATTGGTTTTCAATCTGTGGGTTACGGATCCGTATTGGATCCGAGTCGGCAACTTTGCTAGCATCAGCTCCGAGCTCCAAACTCCCCTTACCCATAATACACCTCTACTGATTTCCATCCCCAAATAGAGTTTGCTGAACTTATACTGGGAACCCGACCTGAAAGATATACATGTGACTTATACTCCAGCCTGTAGGCTAATCATGCCCCAAGGTCCAGGGGAAGGAGGGAGGGATGGTTGAAGACAAATGAAGTACAACTACTTAGATGGAAGGTTATGATGAGTACATAACTTCTTTATCTGAAGTAGCTTACTTCATTTTATCTTCAACCTGTGGGACAGAGTCCCCAGCTACTAAACTTCTGGGAGGCCCTCATAGAAGGATATCCCGGAGCACTGCAGAACCAAAGGATGCTCTCTTCTGGAAGTCCAATCCAATTTGTAATGAGAAATAAAGGTATGAGATGAGGACAAAGTAGCTGCAGAATCATCCAGAGACACTCTAAACCAAAAACCTGCAAACATAGCCATGGACCTAGTGGAATGAGCTTTCACCTGACCTAGAGAAGGCATACCTCTGTCCTTATAGACCTGCAGGATGCATGAAGAAATGCATCTAGCTAAAGTAACCTTGGAGATTGTATCCATCTATAAACCCTTTTTGAGGAACTTAAATAAGATTTACGGAAATTTTTTGTCCCGTGTAAATAGAATTGTAACTGTCTATGAAGATCCAACATGTGGAGTTTGTATTCCATCTTGTTCGTAAAATTAGGAAAATTCACAGGCAAATTGATACTGACTTGTGTTGCCACCTTAGAAAGAAAGGATGGGTTGGTTGGAAGGGAAACACTATCTTTGTGAAAAATCATGTACGGAATTTTGATCGACAAGGCCTGTAATTCTGAAACCCTTTTTGCAGTGGTAAAAGCCACCAGAAAATGTTTTCAGAAATAAAAATTTTATATCATCAGTCGCGGCAGGCTCGAAAGGCGGAGTGACCAAAGCTTGAAAGACCACAGTAAGGTCCATAAAGGTCCATGGGGGAACAGGATCTTTGACCGGGGGAGGGGGGGGGGGCGCATAACAAAAAGGTGCCGTTGATAAAAGCTTTACACAGTCTCGAAGAGGCTAAGGAGACAGAATTCTCACACACATTAAAATGAGAAATGGCAGCCAACTGAACTTTGACAGTAGAAGAACTAGCTCAGCGTTTAAAATATCGGCTATAAAATCAAGAATGGTGTAAATAGGAGCCGTGAAAGGGTCTAAAAGTACAGTTTTGTACCTACCATAAATGTAGATGTTCGAAGATCCACATTGCTGCAGTCCTAACACTTGGGTAGTCCGCTGTCCCAGTCGGCCCGAATACCAAAGTATAACGCTGACGTCGGTCAAGGCGCATTTGACTGACATCAGGACGTCAGGGTACAAATGCGCATGACCGACGTCATATCCTCAGTCTTTTCTTGCCCCAGATGTCAGAAGACCCTAAAAAGATAAGGCCAAAACCAAAAAACACCAAACACTCCTGTACCTAATATATGTACAATATATACAAATTTTCAAAATAGAACCCCACCCACACAACCACCCCTAAACACAGAGGGGAAGGAGGGAGGGATTGGACTGCAGCAATGTGGATCTTGAACATCTACATTTATGGTAGGTACAAAACTGTACTATGTTCTTCATCTCACATTGCTGCAGTCCTAACACTTGGGTAGAATCCCAAAGCAGAGGTAAGGGAGGATGGCTAAACTATAATGAAGCAGGAGCTGCCAAAATGCCCTGCAACACAGCAGTGGCAAAACCAGCCCTGGATTTAGAATAGAGAGGAAGGTGGTAATGCTTGGAGAAAGTATGCACTGAACTCCAAGTAGCTGCCTCCAAAATATCCTTAGTTGCCACCCCTTAGAAATGCTGTTGAAGTGGCAGTAGCCCTCGTGGAATGAGGCCTAATCCCAGCTGGAATCTCCTTGCCATGATGGGAATAACAGAATGCAATGCAAAACCCAATCCACTTAGATATAGTTTGTTTTGACACAGGCTTGCCCTGGGAACTCAAAGCAAAAGAAACAAACAACTGCTGAGACTGCCTAAAATCCCTAGTCCTGCTTAAATAATAACGCAACTGCCTGTGTACATCTAAAGTGTGCAAAATCTTTTCCCCCTTATTTTGGGGATCTGCATAAAAAGTAGGCAAATGAATAGTTTGGTTTAAAGCCACACTAGAAACCACCTTAGGCATAAATGAAGGATTAGTACGTAATGATACCCTATCCTTATGAAAAATCAAAAGGCTCAACCGCCATAAGGGCCTGCAAATCAGAAACCCTTCTTGCAGAAGTAATGGCCAACAAAAAAGCAGTCTTCCATGACAAGTATTTCAATTCAGCAGTAGCCGAGGCTCAAAAGGTTGTAGAGTAAGTTTCTCCAACACAAAATTGAGGTCCCAAGCAGGAGTAGGAGCTCTACGTGGGGGTCTTATATTCTTTGCCCCTCTAAGAAATTGCTTGAACAAAGGATGAGAAAACAATGGTGGGTCACAATCATAGTGAGCTGAAATTGCTGCAGCATGAATCTTAATGGAAGAGAAGGACAAACCTTTGTCCAATAACTCAGTAAGATATTGAAGAGCCACACTCAAATTAGGCTCAGAAACATCCAAATCCTTTGCTGCACTCCAAAATAAAAATCTCTTCCATTTTTCTGCATACACTCTACGCTGCACTAGGTCTTCTGGCTTCCATAATCACATTCAAAACTTGTTGAGGAAGTTGAGACCTGCTGTGGTTCAAAACAGAATATGCCAGGCTGTTAGATGAAGAGAGTGAAGCTTGACATTGAGAAGATGACCGTCCCTCTGAGACAAAAGGTGTGGAATTAAAGGTAAAGGCCATGGAGGCTTCCTTACCAGATTCCTCAGTAATGGGTACCAGTGTTGCCGAGGCCAATCTGGAGCTATCAAAATCATCCTTGGCTTGTCTTGTCTGACCTTTAGGAGTACCTTTGGGAGGAGAGGCAGAGGTGGAAAGGCATACACATGAAGATTTTCCCAACTGAACGAAAGAGCATCCACTTTCCAAGCTGTGTGATGAAACCTTTCGTGCAAAACTTTTGCTGCTGGTGGGTTAGTGGTGAAGCGCACAGATCTATGTCTGGAGTTCACAGGACACTGTCAATTGTCGAAATACATGAAGATCCAGTTTCCACTCGTGGGGATCCATGATTTGCCTGCTTAACACATCTGCTAAGGAGTTCTGTGCTCCTGGCAGAAACCTTGCCTGTAGATTTAGCTGCAAGCTGAGCGCAGTCTCCCACAAAATCATTGCTTGCCTGCATAGAGGATAAGAATGTGTTCCCCCTTGCTTGTTGATGTACCACATGACAGTTGTGTTGTCTGTTAGAATCAACACCTGCCCAGGAAGAAGCAACTCCTTGAAAGCCATTAATGCAAACTGGACTGCTAACATCTCCTTCATGTTGATATGTACACTTGTCTTGTATCCACTTTCCATTCAGATGAGCTCCCAAGCTATGTCTGAGGCATCTGTCGTTAAAATCTGACTCGCCTCTGGCCGGGTCACAGAGAGTCCCTTGTTTAGGTGACATTCCTGAGCCCACCACAAAAATTCCTTTTGAATGCAAGGTATTATTGGAATGACAGTGTCCAAATCCTGGCAGTGCTGTGTCCATACATTTTTAGATACCATTGCAGCTTCCTCATATGCAGTTTGGCATTGGGAAGCACCAGAATACAAGATGCCATGAACCCTAATGCTTGAAGGACTGTCCTTGCAGTCAGCACGGACTGATGAGATAGTTGATGGAAGTAAAGGGATAGACTCTTTTGTTTGTCCGGGGTTAAAAGGCCATCTGGGCTGCTGTATTCAGTCTCACACCCAGAAAGCACATGTCTTGAGAGGGTAATAGACTGGACTTTATTTCGTTCACAGAATACCCCAGGCATCTTAGCACTGCTATCACATATTCCAGATGCTGAAGAAGCTCGTCCTTTTCTTGAGCCAGAATCAGACAGTCGTCCAAGTAAGGATAGATTTGTATTCCTTTTAGCCTGAAAAAGCTACAACTGGAGCCAGAACTTTTGTGAATACTCTGGGCAGTAGATAAGCCAAAGGGCAATGCAGAGAACTGATAATGTGAATTTCCAGCTCGAAACGCAGATACTTCCTGCAACTGAGTCTGATAGGCACATGAAGGTAAGCCTCCTTGAGATCTAAAGTTACCATCCTGTGATCTTTGCCCAGCAGAGGTAAAAGCTGTTGTAACGTCAACATTTTGAACTTGGGAATGTCCAAATAAGTGTTGAGGATAGACAAATCCAAAATTGGTCTCCACGTGTTCCCCTTTTTTGGTACTAGGAACAGGCGAGAATAAAATCCTAGGCCCCTTTCTGGCACAGGAACCGGCTGAATGGCCCCTATCTGGAGCAACAGAGAAATTTGCTTGTGAGCCTCTTTTCTTTGTATAGGAGGAATGTCTGGCATGCCTTTGAAAGGAGGCAAGGTATGGAAATAAAACCTGTAACCGTGGTGAACGATATCCAATACCCATCTGTCTTGGGTAATAAAATTTTCTTTGAAAAGTGCCAGCCGTCCTCCCAAAGGTGCTGCCAGACGAGAAGGCTCTGGCAGCTGAAAAGGCAAGTCATTGGGTCTGCTTACGAAAGGACTGACCCCTGCCCTCACCAGAAGATTGAGCAGGCGAACTGCCTGTTCTAGGCCTAAAAGAACCTTGAGCTCTGCCCCTACCACGTCTATATCCACCCCTAGACTGAGAATCATAAGAAGGATAAGTCCACCCCTTAGTAGGCCAATTTCTACTAAACTTTGGAGGCTGAACCTGCAAAAAAACTTTAACAGTCTTCATAGACTTAGCCTTGTCCTCCATTTTCTTTAAAACTGCTTCCACAGGCGCACCAAATAACACATCAGATTGTAAAGGAGCATCTAAAATCCTTGTCTTTACATGTTCAGCTAAATTCTGATCCCTCAGCCAGGCGTGCCTGCGAAGAACAGAACCAGTGGCTGCCACCCTCGAAGAGGCCTGTACAGCATCAAAACCACATTGCAAGGAATGCTTACCCACCTGTTCAGAAACATGAACCAAATCCTGCAACTCTTTACACTCAATACCTTCCGCCAGAGCATCCACCTTAGACTTCAATTGTGAAAGGAGATAATTTTGGTATTTCAACATGTGAAACTGGCAATTCAAAGCCCTCATGGCTAAAGTGGAAGAAGTATACACCTTTTTCCCCCATCTATCCAAAGCCCTTGCCTCTATCAGAAGGAACAGGAGTTTTAACAACAGAAGCCTTAACACCTATAGGGCCCTGAGAAACAGTTTCTGGGTCTGCCCTAGGACTCTTAAAAAGATACTTATGAGCTTCAGGCACCCTATAATACCTGTCCGGTTTAACTGGGGCAGGAGGCAAAGAATCAGGGTTCAGGGAAGCCTCTGCAAAAACATCCTCTACCACATCCAGAACAGGAGGTATAGCTAAAGGCCTATGCTGGGGTAGAAACAAAAATTCCCTAAGCCTTTTCCTAGAATCAGAGAAATCTTGACCTTCCCATTTAAAATGCTCCTCATGGAATGAAGAGTCTCTGAAAAGAAAAATCCTCAGGAGGAGAAGTCAAGGTGTAGAGTCATCTACATCAGAATCAGAATAAGGAGGATACTCCTGCAAGTCTTCAGTCAAGACTCAGAAGCCTCGAACACTGCTCAAAACTCTCAAGCTCAGGTTCCACCCTAGGCCTCTTATCAGGGGGGGGTAAAGAACCTCTAATCATAGTAATCAAATCTTCTGCCATTTTAAGCATATGTTTCTTAGGCAGAGACCCTGAAGAACTAGGGGAGACCCCCACTGAAGTTAACCCTGGCCGGCCTCTAGAAGGAGCCTTGGAAACAGAAGGGGAGGGCCTAACCACCTTAGAAAGGGAGGGGAGAACAGCTACCTGAGAAGCCCCTTCAGCCTGGCCTACCTCCTGAGAGGACACATCTTGTAACAGTAAAGTCTCTCCCTGAGAATCTAGAGGAACTTCTGGTAGAACCAACGGCTCCACTGAGCCCTCTAAAGAACCGACGTCCGGGACAGACTGTTCTTCCACCCTAGGCTTCGCTGCTTTGTCTTTGTGCTTTTTAGATGAAGCGGGCGTCGGAGCATCCGACGGCATGTTGTAATTACAACGCTTCCCAAAAACTAACCTGGCACAATCTAATCTTCTCTTAATAGTGCGTTTGTTAAATCTAGCACAAGAGCGACAGCCAACAACGTCGTGCTCAGGCCCTAAGCAAGGTATACACAATGTATGGTAATCTCTATGAGGTATCTGTTTCCCACAAGAAATACAGTTATTCACTTTTTCTGACATCCGGTTAAATACTGAGGCAAGAAAAAAACAAAATATTCCCCAACGGGGTACTTAGCCAACTTTGATTCGGTCTGAAACTCTGACTTCAGAAAATTTCAGAACGCCAACCTGCACTCGCAATACTGCTTCTGCATCGGACCATGCGGCAAAAAAGACTGAGGATATGACGTAGGTCATGCGCATTTGTACCCTGACGTCCTGATGTCAGTCAAATGCGCCTTGACCGACGTCAGCCTTATACTTTGGTATTCGGGCCGACTGGGACAGCAGACTACCCAAGTGTTAGGACTGCAGCAATGTGAGATGAAGAACATCTGAAGAACATCTCCTTTGAGAGGCCCAGAAAGAAAAACGTTTCCACTTGCTGCGATAAACCTTCCTGGTCGAAGACTTACGAGCAGCTACCAAAATAAATTTGGGGAGGATAGTCCAGGAGTCGTGGCAATCACAGGAACTGGAGCAGCCAAGCCATGAGCTTCAGGCTGTCCAGACTCGGATGAAGCACCCTGGAAGGGTGTGAAATTAAATCCTGAATGATATCAATGAGCCAAGGTGGAACCAGAAGGTGAGACCAAAGGAAGAGAAACAATATCTGAAGAGGCCAGAATGGGGCAATGAGGATCGTTTTGCTCCCCAGTTGACGAGCATTTTGTAGATACCTCAGAATTACAAGTACTGGCAGGTAAGCATACAGAAAACCAGGAGGCCAAGCATGAAATAGAGTCTCTGTGAGACTTCCCCGGCAGGGGGTTCAGAGGAGGGTTCAAAGGAGATGCAAAGAGATCGCAGCAAGGTTGACCCCACTCTCTGAAGATCTGTTCCACTACTGACAGATTCAGACACCACTCGTAAGGCATCAGAATGGTCGGACTTGGCCTGTGCGCTAGGATGTTGGACCATCCCGGAATGTGCATTGCGATAAGAAATCGACAGGTGGAGATTGCCCATTCCCACACTCTCATGGCCGCGCGACAAAAAGGGGTAAGAGCTGGTCCCTCCCTGTTTGTTGTTATAATAGACCACTGACATGTTGTCCGACTGAATTGCAATCGTTCCCACAGGAAGAAAGGTATGAAGGGCCTGCAACTCTAGGACAGCCCTCATCTCTAGGACATTTATATGCAAACTGGTCTCTACGGGGGGGGACCACAGGCCATGGACTGTCCTGCCCATACAATGCCCCCCCCCCCAAGTTGGAAGGCATCCATGGTCACTGTGGTTTGGGCCGGGGCTGGAACAAAAGGTCATCCCTCCAAAATGTCTGGAGAGCTCATCCACCATATGAGGAACGACAGACAGACTCGATTGAGTTGAATTGGATATGGCAATGGCAGTTCCAACAGGGACCACTGTACAGCTAGAGTCCATTGTAGAATCCTCATGTGCAACCGAGCACATGGGAGAAGAGTTATGGTTGCCGCCATCGAGGCTAGGACCCCGCAACACAGAGTCCGGCGCTGGAAGATGAGAACGGTAGATCAAGGAGACATGCATCCTCCGGTTTTGAACCCTCTCCAAGGTCAGGAATATTTTGCACCGAGTATCTATCCTGGCACGAATGTAGTCCATCATCTGTAGAGGATCTAGCAGAGATTTGGATGCGTTGATTGTGATCCCCAAATGCAGGGCAAGTGTCGGGAAATAATCCCTGGTTTGGGAAAGTAGATGCCTGGTGGGAGCAGTCAGGGAGCTCATCATCCAGGTAAGGATAGACCTGAATTCCCTGAAGCCTCAGGTGAGTCGCTACAACCACCATCACTTTGGTAAACACACTGGAGGCTGTTCTAAGACCAAAGGATAGGGCTCGATATTGGTAATGATAGACTCCTAGCTGGAAGCAGAGGAACCTCCTGGAGCTTCTGTGCATTTTTGTGTGATATTAAGCATCCTAGAGGTCTAATGAGCACATCCAGTCGCTCTCTTGCAGGTACGGCATGATGGACTGTAACGTGACCATCTGGAACTTCTCTTTGGCAACTGACAAGTTCAGGGCAGAGAGGTCAAGAATGGGCCTAAAGTCCCCCGTTTTCTTTGGCACCAAAAAGAACCTAGAGTAGAAGCCCGATCCGGACTGACCTGGGGATACGGTTTCGATGGCTCGTTTTCCTAACAGCTTGGAAATTTCCTGTGCTGCTTCCTCCCTTTGCGGGTTGGTATGTCCGGGACGTGTCTGGGGAACCCAGGAAGGGGATACAGTATCCTCTGGATATGATTTGAGGCACCCAGCGGTCCGTTGTTATGGAGTGCCATGCCGCTGGGTGCAAGGACAATCATCCCCTGAATGCCTCCAAAGTAGAACAGTCGGGCAACCCCTCAGGGTTGCCGCCAGAGTCTGTCAAAGAAAGGTTCTCAAAACCTGAAGTTCCGCGTTCTCCCTTTGCCTCTGGCGGGCATCCATTCTGTGCCCCTCTGCCTCTGAAGAAAGAAGAGCCGTGAGTGCCCAGGGAATACTGTGACTTCCTGAACCACAACTTCTTTTGCCCTCTCTGGTTCCAGTAAAAGGAACTTTGAAAGTTAGAGAAGTAGATCCCAACGGCAGACTGTGTCTTCTCACTCCGGACTGATGTCTCCTTGACAGTCTTACTGAAGAGTGTAGAGCTGTCATAAGGGGCATTGGCAAATGACGCCTTGAAGGGTTCGGAAAATTGACATAACATGAGCCAGGCGTTACGCCTCATGGACACACCGAACCCAGCCGCCCTAGACGCTTCTTCCGTAGCATGGGAGTGGAGTCGCATGGACATGTTAGATACTGCTTTTAAAGTGGCCAGCCTCCTGAAGAACCAAGCTCTATCCTCCTGCGACATGGACTTGGGGGGGGGGGGGGGGGGCTCCTCCAGCTCCTTTACTAGGTTGCTTTGGTGTCTGTTGACATGGGCCAAGTAATTCAGCACCCTAATCGAAAAGGTAGCTGAAGCGTACACCCACTTCCCAAGGCAGTACATCATCTTCGACTCGCAGTCAGGAGGGTGGACCAAGGAACTCTCCTGGGCAAGTTCTTTTTTAGTGGCTGCTACTATCACCATGGTGTCCACGGGGGAGCCCTTATTCCAAGATGGGGGGGGAGTCCCTTAGGATTTTATCAGGTCACTTTGGGATAGGTTCTATGGTGTGCAGTTCCTTCCATGCCCCCGAGATGACCAAAGGATTCATGGGATGGGACACCCAGGAAGTAGATGGGACCATGCCGAAAGCCTCCTGGAACACAGACTCGTCAGAAGAAGGTTTGGGGGCAGACCAACCTCCTCGCTTGTGCAGGATCTGCATGATGTCTCCAAAGGAGACATCTTCGGGAGATGACCTTGGGCAACCCTCTCCATCATCTAAGTCAGTGTCCTCGGTGAGGAACTCAGGGGAGTCTAAGTGCCTCCTCTTGCAAGTACGCTTGGAAGGCAATCTCCGGTTTGGCTCTCCGGAGGGTGCTCGCAAGCCATTTGTTCCTTGGAGGGAATTGTCTGGGGCTCCTCGAGCACGGGCTGTCCTGGGTAAGATGGGGAATGTAGACAGAGCTGAGGGGGACTGGGAGGAGTCTGAGGGGGTGGTCAGGGGTCTAAACCCGATGGAGAGACCACTTCTACATCGAATGCTGAAGGAGAGCGAACCTCCTGAGAAACCAACAAGGTCGGTCGGTCTCGCCGGGTCTGACACGAAAATCAAAACCGGGCCCGAGGTGGACAGAGCTCCGGAGGGAACACGGCCTGAAAGTCTGTGCCGATGGAAAAGGTTCCACTCCAACGGATCCGGCGCCCAAGCTCTGGCTCAGAGAACAGCTCGGATCTGAAACGCTCCAGGCAGCTATTGGCGCCGAGGAAGCAGGTACCGTCAGCACCGACCCGCTGACCAAAGCCAACCTCGGATCGGAGAAGGGGAAATGGGTTGAAAGAAAGGCAGCGAGCTCCCCCCTCCAAAGGGAGGGGGCTGGCAAGACCCCCATCTGTATCTGTGCACAGATAAAGCGCCTCATCTCATCCAGATCCAAACTGACAAGGAGCGGGTGGACCGTGACGAGGCCATGGACTCCAACTTGGCATGTCGGGGCACTGAGGACAGAGAGGCTGCCCGCATCTCCTCTGACTCCGGGGAGAACCTCTGAGATCGGAGCCGAGTGGAGTCACAGGTCCGTGGTGTCTTACTTGAAGAAGTGAGATCCGGGGACCTCTTCCTCTTTTCCCTAGTCTTCGACTCTCTTTCCCTCGCTCTAACTCTTCTCTGCTCCACTACCACAGGCTTTAGTACAGGAGGTTGAGTCCCAGCCTGGGAGGGAGGAGAAGCAAGAAGAGAGGAGGGAGAGGTGGCCAGCAGCCACTGTGACCGAAGCCAAAGACGAGGAAAGAGTCAGAAGGAAGAAGACCTTTGAGGACCAACTTGGCCTTCCTATCCTTTAGGGTGTGGGGTTTGAAGCCCACACAAAAAGTACAATCCACACTTAGGTGGGCCACATCCATGCACAAAACAGAGTGTGTGGCCATCTGCTGGTGAAAGCTTATGGCCACACTCTCTGCAGCGCTTGAAAACAAGCTTTTCAGCCATCCTAAATATTAGAAAGAAAGCCTTATTAAAAATGACAGGGAAGTTCTTCCTAAAACACACACACTCACCACACTAGTCTACAGAAAACACAAAGGGGGGGCTACTATCTACACCACAGAACAAACTACTCTAACTTAAAAAATACTAACACTCGATGCACCAAGCGAGGGAGAAGAAAGGGACCTATACTACACACTAAGGGAAATTTACAAAAAATATCTACTCTCAAAAAGTTTTAAACCCACTGTTAGTTGGAACTCAGAAAACACGATGTTGAAGCAAATCGCGGCAAACGAAATCAGAGGATGGAAGGCAGTGGAGGTGTATTATGGGTAAGGGGAGGAGTTTGGAGCTCAGAGCTGATGCTAGCAAAGTTGCCGGCTCGGATCCGATATGGATCCATAACCCACAGGTTGAAGATCAAATGAAGTAAAACTACTTCAGATCAGATTTTGCCTTAGAAGCAGAAGAAAAGGAAACAACTCGTTTAATTTTCTGATTTCTTTTGCCCTGTGAAGGTAAAAATGCAACTTTGTACATCTAGTAAATGAAGACAATATTCACCCTTGATAGAGAAGTTGGGGTAGAAAATTAGAAGTTATGTACTCACCATAACGTTCCATCTGAGTAGGTACTTCATTTGTCTGCAACCTGTGGGTCTCGGATCCGACCGGCAGCTTTCCAAGCTTCAAGATCTGAGCTCCTAGCTCCTCCCCTCTACCCATAATTCCGTCACCACCACACTACCTCAGATCGGTTTTGCTGTATCACCTGATAAACCTGTACAATAAAACAGGTTCAGTTATTCTCAAAGAAACAAATATGATTCTAGAAACCCGATACAGGTTAGGGGGATGGCAGGGGAGGATGGTTGCAGACAAATGAAGTACTTATTCAGATGGAAAGTTATGGTGAGTACATAACTTCTAAATCTGAAGTAGCTACTTCATTTGTTCTGCAACCTGTGGGACAGAGTCCCCAGCTACCTAAACAAAGAACCTGGGTGGCCTATGGAAGAATATTCCGAAGCACCGTGGAGCCAAAGGACACCCTGCTTTTAGATATCATGTCCAGCTTATAATGAGAAATAAACGTATGAGAAGATGACCAGGTGGCTGCTGAACATATGTCGTCCAACGGCATCCTGGACCAGAAGGCTGCAGAAGTTGCGATGGACCGTGTGGAATGTGCACGAATTTTTAATGGAGTTGTTTTGCCCGATGTCTTGTAAACCTGAGAAATACACTGACAAATCCAATTAGCCAGTGTCACTTTGGAGCTAGGTTTCCCCATTGTTGGAGGAGCAAAGGACACGAACAGTTTATCAGCCTTACGAACGTCTTTGGTCCTGTGCAGGTAAAAACGCAACTATGTACATCTAGTGTATGCAACATGTATTCTCCCTTATTTTGAAAATTCTTGAAAACCACTGGCAGATTGATAGTCTGATATTTGCCACAGATGCCACTTTAGGTAAAAAGGACGGGTTAGTCCTGAGAGACACTCTGTCATTGTGAAAAATAAGGTAGGGAGGTTTCATACACAAAGCTTGGAGCTCTGAAACCCTTCCAGCAGAAGTTATGACTACCAAGAATGCTGTTTTCCAGGACAGAAATTTAAGAGGTACAGAAGCTGCAGCCTCAAAAGGAGGTTTCGTTAAGGCTTGCAGAACAAAGGTCAAGTCCCAAGGGGGAGTCACGAATTTCACAGGTGGCTTGAGAAGAAAAACGCCACGCAAGAATGTCTTACACAATTTTGTAGACGCTAAGGACCCTAACCCGTCTCCCACATGAAAATGGGATATTGCTGCCAACTGTACTTTCACCGTTGATGTTGAAATATCATGGACAAAAAATCCAAGACTGTAGGAATCGGAACAGTAAAAGGGTTGAGGCCCTGGCTGTTAGCCCAGATAGAAAATCGTTTCCACTTGCTATTATAGATTTTCCTGGTGGATGGTTTATGAGCCACTACCAGAATAGTTTTCACTGGTGACGAGATGCCGGGAGTCCTAGCCATTAGTGGAACTGGATCAACCAAGCCACGAGCTTGAGGTTTACCAGGTTCGGTGTTGGGCACCCTGCTGGGTGCGAGATCAAATCTGGAATGGGATCCAGGATTAAAGGGGAGGAGAGACTGAGACCGCAGGATTAAAGGGGAGGAGAGACTGAGACCGCAGGTATGGAAACCAGATTTGACGAGGCCAGAATGGGGCTATGAGGATAATTTTGCTCCCCAACCGTGCGGCTTTCTGAATGAACTTCGCCATGAGCGGAAGCGGGGAATAAGCACAGAGTAGACCGCGAGGCCAAGCATGAATCAGAGCGTCTCTGGAGCTCTCCCCTTCTGGGGGAAGAATTGCGAAGAACTCGCTGCATTTTGTGTTTTGGGAAGTTGCAAAGAGTTTGCAGCGAGGCCAACCCCACTTGTGGAAAATCTCCTTCGCAACTTTCGGATTGAGAGACCACTCATAAGGACTGAGAATTACTTGACTCAATTTGTCCGCCAGGATGTTGGCTCATCTGGGAATATGCGTTCCTATCAGAAAGCGGTTGGTGGATATCGCCCATTCCCAAACTCTCATGGCTTCTCGACAAAGAGGGTAGGATCTGGTTCCCCCTTGTTTGTTTATATACCAGACCACTGACATATTGTCCGTCTGTATTGCAATCGTTCCTAGAGGTAGAAGGTCTTGGAGAGCCTGCAACGCTAGAAGCACCGCCCTCATCTCCAGAACATTTATGTGCAAGGCGGTCTCCGACAAGGTCCACGTACCTTGGACGGTTCTGCCCAAAAACAATGCCCCCCCACCATAGGCGAGAAGCATCCGTGGTTAATGTGGCCTGGGTAGAGGGGAAGCACAAAAGGTCTCCCTTGCCTGAGTTCTGGGGAGTGAAGCCACCGAAGGAGGGATTCCCTGCAAACCCTGCTCAGGGGGATGTGAGTATTCAATGGATGGTGTAACAGTGACCATTGAACTTGGAGTGTCCACTGTAATATACGCATCCTTAGGCGAGCATGGAGAGAGAGGCCGATAGCCGCTGCCATCGAGCCTAGTGCTCCCAGGACTAACTCCGCCGGCGGAGCTTTCGTGCGAAGAGGAGCCAAATCTTGAAGTGAGACGCTGGACAGCCTGTCCGAAGTCAAGAAAGCCCGAGAAGATCGGGAGCCTAGTCTGGCTCCTATGAAATCTAATACTTGCACAGGATGAAGAAAGGACTTCGGTATGTTGACTGAAATGCCCAAACTGTCGGCAAGAGACAGAATATTGTCCCTCGCGATACAAAGTTGATGCCTGTTGGTTGCTGTGAGGAGCCAGTCGTCTAGGTACGGAAAGACCCTTTTGCCCTGAAGCCTCAGGTGGGCCGCAACCACTGCCATGACTTTGGTGAACACCCTGAGGGCTGAGGTGAGTCCGAACGGAAGGACCCTGAACTGGTAATGACTGGCCCCTAGCCAGAAGCAGAGGAACCTCCTGGACCGTCTGTCCATTGGAATGTGGTAGTAAGTGTCCTTGAGGTCTATCGAGTACATCCAGTCGTTCTCCTGCATTAAGGGGAGAATAGATTGTAGAGTGACCATCCGGAACTTTTCTTTGGGGACAAACATGTTCAGAGCGGACAAGTCTAGAATGGGCCTGAGGTCCCCCGTCTTTTTTGGCACCAAAAAGAACCTTGAGTAGTAGCCCGATCTGGATTGGTCTGGGGGGACCCGCTGGATGGCTCTTTTTTCTAACAAATTTGAAATCTCTACGGTCGCCACCTCTCTTTGATTGGGTGGGACATCGGGGAGGCGACCACCTGAGGGAGGTCGAAATAGGAAGGGAATGTTGTAGCCTCTGGATATAATTTGGAGCACCCATCGATCTTTCGTGATGGACTCCCACATTGACAGGTGCTTCGTTAAATGCCCGACTGCCTCCAGAGCTGGACAGTCGGGTAAGCCCTCAGGGCTGCTGCGCGGGTCTCTAGAAGAAAGGCTCCCTAGACCCGAAGTTACGCGGTCCCCCTCTGCCTCTGGGCCGGTGTCCACCCTGCCCCCCTCTGCCTCTGGAGGGCGCGGAGTCCGAAGCTGGATAGGATTGCTGAGACTTACGGAACCACAGCTTCTTTTGCCCCCTCTGATTTCTTGAGAAGGAACGTTGGAGGCTCGAGAAGCAGACTCTGACGGCAGACAGCGTCTTCCCGTCTTTCTCGCTTTGGACTAGTGTATCGCGGATGGTCTTGCCAAAAAGCGAAGAGCCGAAGGGTGCGTTCGCAAAGGATGCCTTGAAAGGTTTGCGAAATTACAAAGGCGGAGCCAGGCGTGGCGTCGCAAGACAACACCTGCCCCGCTGGCCCTTGTGGCTCTCTCCGTAGCATAAGACAGTAGCCGCATGGACGTATTTGAGATGGACTTGAGTGGCCATACGAGTCGAGAACACGGTCTTGTCCTCGACCGACATGGACTCTGGTGGAGCTGCAGCGTATTCCTTAATCAAATCCCGTTGCAGCCTGATGACATGCGCCATATAATTCAGCGCCCTCACAGAGAAGGTTGCTGAAGCAAAGGACAGCTTCCCTATACGGTCCAGCGCCCGGGACTCCTTGTCCGGCGGGTGGACCGTGGAGCTCTTCTGGGAGAGTTCTCTCAGTGGCAGCAGCCAACATGGCATCAACTGGAGACCCTTTAGCCCAAGCCTGCCTATCTGAAGGGGGGCTAAGGATTTTATCCGTCCGGCGTGGGATAGGCTCCACGGTGTCGGGCTCCTTCCAAGCCCTGGTAGTCAGGAGGTCTACCAGGTGATCTGCCGGTGGGGACACCCAGGAGGTAGATGGGCCCGCTTCAAACGCCTCCAGGAATACGGACTCATCAGAGGAAGGTTTTTGGGCAGACCCCCCCCCCCAATATGCAACATTTCCATGATGTCTCCGAAGGAGACATCCTCGGGGGTGACCTTGGGGAACCTTCCCTTTCCTCTAAGTCCGTATCAGTGGTGACTGACTCGGGGGAGACCATGTGCCTCCTTTTACATGTCCGTTTACGAGGCACCTCTTCTGCGGGACTATCAGAAGAGGGCTCAACGGCCTCTTGTTCCTCTGAGGGAACCAACTGGAGGGTTTGAGCAGGCTGTCCCAATGGAAGGATGATGGAAGGTGGACCCGTATGCAGTGAGGGAGCGGAAGGATCCAAAGCCCGGGTCGGGGACCTGGAAGACCTCGACAGTACCCTCTCCACTACCTCGAACGCCGAGGGAGAGCTACTCTCTTCCAGCCCCGAGAGCAGTCTCCTCGGCTCCGAGATAGGGATCGGGGTCGGAGCCGAAGGATCCAAGAGGGAGGTGCTCTCCGACATAGGAGGCGCCGAAGAGGCACCCGCTCCCACGGATCCGACGCCCGGCCCACGGCCCCGAGAACTCGGATCCGAGATGCTCGAGGGTATGGTCGGTGTCGAGAAGGCTTGGGCCACCGGCGCCGACAAAACCCCGGCTCCGAAAGGGCCTGGATCCGAAGACTCCAAAACCCGGATCCGGGTTGAAGACGGAGAAATCGGGGCAAATATTGAAGCTGCACTCCCCCCCCCCCCGTGGGAGGGGGGGCAAGAGCACCCCCATCTGCATTTGGGTCTGCAGAAACAGACACATCATCCTGTCCATATCGGTGTCGGAGAGAGACCTAGTAGATCTAGAGGTTGTAGAGGCGGGCCTGGAAGGCCACCTCAACGACCTTGAGGGTGATCGGAGCTCCTTCTCCGGTGAGAAGCAAGGGGATCGGAGCAGAGAAGGAGAAGATCCGGACACCCTTGGGGGCGATTTAGCAGTCTTCGATGGCGGAACCAAGGGGTGAGGCTCGGCTCGCCTCATGTCGGTGTTTCTCCCTGTGCTTTTCCCTAGAAGGAGAAGACTGAACTTCCCTCGTACTCAAGGCAACAGTGTGGGGGGGGGGGGGGGTTGGGTTGGGGTTGAGTCCCAGCCTGAGTAGAGGGAGTCAAGGGTGCCGAAGCTACCTGGGCAGCCTACACCTTGGAGGGAGAGGAGGAAGAGGCCTCCTCCGGGGGAAGCAATCCCACCAGAATAAGCCTGTTCCTCCTGTCTTTCACAGCCCGGGGGTTGAAGGCTGCGCAAACCTGGCAGTCTGAAGACAAATGGGCAACCCCCAGGCATATAACGCACTGAGTGTGGCCATCAGCTGGGGGAAGCTTATGGCCACACCCAGTGCACTTAGAAAAAAAAGCCTTATGGCCTTCGGCCATTTTACTAACACACGCACTCACACGCCCAAACACCTAGGGGAGGGTTAACTAAACACGAAAGCGCCAATCCCGAAAATAAAAAAGGGCAGAGAAACACTCTCTCAACACATACACTTTTTAATTAGTCGAAATTTAAGAAAAAAATCACTTCCCTGCTACTAAAGCTCAGGAGCTCTTCTCAAGTTGCTTGTGATCAAGCCGCGGCAAAAACGATCTGAGGTATTGTGGTGGTGACAGGGGATTATGGGTAGAGGGGAGGAGCTAGGAGCTCAGATCTTGAAGCTTGGAAAGCTGCCGGTCGGATCCGGGTCGGATCCGAGACCCACAGGTTGCAGAACAAATGAAGTAGCTACTTCAGATCTGGGAGTTGAACAGTCTGATTGATATTGGTTTCTGACACTATCTTAGGCAAAAAGAAAAAATAAGTTATGGGAGTTTGCAAGATGAGGCCTGTAGCACAGAAACCACTTCTTGCAGAAGTAATAGCTATCAGCAATAATGTTTTCCAAGATAAAAACTTCAAACCGCAAGTTGCACCAACTTCAAAGGGTGAACTAATTACTGACTGAAGTACAAGATTCAATTCCCAAGGTGCAGAAGGGTCTTTGTATGGAGGTCTGACCATTAAGGTTACTTTTAGAAAGGCTTTGCAGAGTTTGTGGGACATTAACATCATTCAAACCATTATGAAAATTTAAAATTGCAGCTAGATGCACTTACAAGGTGGAGGCAGATGCTCCTGCTTCAAAAACCAATGTTAAGAACTACAGGACATTATTGATTGCTGAAAAGGGATAGAGATCAATCTTTAAAGCCTATTTTGAAAATTATTGCTACTTACTGGAGTACAACTTTCTAGTCGATGGTTTGTGGGAGCTAGAACAATTCTTCGTAATGGGGAAGTAAGAGGTGAATGCCTGGCGATGAGTGGAACTGGCTGTGAATGCCTGGCGATGAGTGGAACTGGAGAAGCCATGCAGTGAGCTTGAGATTTGGCAGATTCGGATAAACTACTCTGTCCAGATGGGACAAAAAAATCAGAAACTGGGTCCAGTATAGTACAGTTGTGTACAATTACCATAAATTTAGATGTTAGAGTGTATTCACTGTTGCAGTCATTACATTTGGGTTATCTGCCTGCAGGTAGTCCTTAGCCAGCTTGACTACCAGAGTCTTGGATTCCTGCGTTGGCTGCAGTCTCTTCCATGATGTCAGGTCATCAGGGGTATATAAAACATGCAGCCAACACCATCACATCAGTTTTTCTTGCCCCAGATGTCAGGTGCCTCCACAGTGGGAAACAATTTTATGTTATGGTACACCTCCATCAAAAGCCAAATACACGAGAAAGCTTAGATACACCAAACAAGAAGGAAAGGTAGAGCCAAGAGAAGTCAGGGGGTTGGAGGGAGGGTAACCAGGACTGCAACAGTGAATACACTCGAACATCTACATTTATGCTAAGTGTACACAACTGTACTATGTTCTTCATGTTTCACTGTTGCAGTCATTACATTTGGGTTGATTCCCAAAGCTAAGGAAGGGAGAAGGAAGCTAGGGAGCATTAGGACCAGCTTATTAAGCCCTGCAAGACTGCAGTGGCAAAACTAGCTCTGAATTTAGAAAAAAAATAGGCATGTGATAATGCTTGGTGAAGGTATGTACAGAGCTCCAGGTAGCAGCTTCTAGGATGTCCCTGGTAGGGACTCCTCTGAGAAAGGCTGTAGTGGTAGATGCAGCCCTGGTGGAATGTGATATTATCCCCCTGTGGGGTAGGTTTTCCATGGTGCTTACATCAGAAATGAATGCGATGGGCTATCCATTTAGAAATTGTTTGCTTTGAAATGGCCTTCCCCTTTGCCCCTGCAGCAAAGCTAAATAGCAGCTGTTCAGATTTTCTCAGCGGCTTAGTCCTGTCCAAATAAAATCTAAGTTGTCTGGGCATGTCCAAATAGTGCAGTATTTGTTCCCCTTTGTTTTGTGGATTCGGGAAATAGGTAGGCAAATGAATGGACTGATTTAGGGCCACATTAGTCACCACCTTGGGCATAAAGGAAGGATAGGTCCAGAGGGAAACCCTGTCTGCATGGAAGATAATGAAGGGCTCCACTGCCATGCGGGCCTGTAATTCAGACACTCTTCTTGCTGAAGTGATGGCTAGAAGGAAGGCTGTTTTCCAAGAAAGAAATTTCAACTTTGCAGTATCAGCTGGTTCAAATGGAGAGTGTGTGAGATTTTCCAATACAAAGTTAAGGTCCCAGACTGGAGTAGGGGCTCACCTGGGGGTCTTAAATATTTGGCCCCTCTGAGGAATTGCTTTAGCAGGGGGTGAGAGAAGAGGGGTGGGTTCAGTATTATAACGTGCTGAAATGGCAGAGGCATGAATTTTAACTGACGAGAAGGATAGGCCCTTGTGGAGCATTTCTGTTAAGTAGTGAAGAATATGAGGTAAGCTGGGTACCGTTGTGCCCATCCCCTGAGTCTGGCTCCAGGAACAGTATCTTTTCCACTTTTCAGCATAGGATTTTTTACTACTAGGCTTCCTTGCTTCCAGAATGACATCTAGTACCTGCTTACTGAGGAATGCTATTGGAGAGCTCAAGGAATTAGCCAGGTTGCAAGATTCAGGGTTTGAAGCTGAGGGTGCAGAATCTGGCCCGCCTGCTGGGACAGCAGGGAAGGTGTCTGAGGTAGGTGCCATGGCTCCAGCAGTATCATACTGCGCAAGAGGGGGGTACCAATGCTGGCGTGGCCAGTCTGGTGCAATCAGTATTGTCCTTGGCTTTTCTTGTTTGATCTTTAGAAGAACCTTTGAGAGGAGAGGCAGGGAGTGGGGGGGAGGCATAAACCGAGGCTTTCCTAGGTAAGAGACAGGGCATCCCACTTTCCAAGCTTGACTGTGGAGAGTCCTTGTGCAGAATTTGTTCAATTGGTAGTTCTGAGGGGAGGCAAACGGGTCCATCTCTGGAGTACCCCATTTATTCCTCAAGAGGTTGAATATTTTTGGTTCCAGTTTCCATTCGTGTGGGTCCATGAGATTTCTGCTCAGGATGTCAGCCAGTGAATTTAGCTTTCCTGGCAGGAATTGAGCTTGTATGTGCACTTGATATCTCAAGGCTGTGTTCCAGAGAGCCATGGCTAGTCTGCAGAGAGGGTATGAGTGGGTTCACCCCTGCTTATGCACCACATAACTGTGGTTTTGTCTGTCTTTACCAATAATTGTCCTGGAAGGATATGGTCTTTGAAGGCTGTCAGGGAATTCTGTACAGCTAACATTTCTTTTTGGTTGATATGCAGGTGCATCTGACTCTGGTTCCATTTGCCCTGAATGCACTGCCCTGCCAAGTGAGCCCCCCCCCCATCTGATGCGTCTGTTATTGTATGGGTGGCAGGGGGTAGAGTGAATGGGAGCCCCTTGTTGTGGTAGCAGGTCTCTGCCCACCAAAGGAACTCTGTCTTTATACAAATAATGATAGGAACCATTGATTACAGGTCCTGAGAATGTTAGCACCATAGGCTTTTTAGATGCCACTGTAGTTTCCTCGTATGCAGTCTTGCATATGGAATTAGTAGAATGCAAAAGGCCATGAACCCCAGGGCTTGCAGAATTTTCCTTGCAAATAGCTGGGACTTTGGGGCCAGAAGTTTGAAGTAGGTTGTCAAACTTGTTTCTCTGCAGTGAGGTAAGCCATCTGGGAAGTTGTATTCAAGCTTGCTCCCAGGAATACAATCTGTTAGCAGGGTACTAGGTGAGATTCCTTTTCATTTATTGTGTACCCCAGTGAGGTTAGAAGCTTCTTTATGAATGCCAGATATTTTAATTGCAAGTCCTGGCTTTCTGCCTGAATCAGACAATCGTCCAGGTATGGGTATACTTAAATATTTCTCTGCCTGCAAAATGCAATGGCTGGAGCTAGACACTTTGTGAAAATCCAGGGCGCAGTAGGTAAGCCAAAGGGAAGTGCAGAGAGCTGAGTGCATGGAGCCTGCCCGGAAGCTTAGGTATTTCCTGCAAGATTCCCTCATTGGAATGTGCAGGTAAGCTTCCTTTAAGTCTAAGGTTGCCAACCAGGCATCTTTGCCTAGCATAGGAAGCAGCTGTTGAAGTGTTAGCATTTTGAATTTTGGGATTACCAAAAAGGTGTTTAGAATAGAGAGGTCCAGGATAGGACACCAGGAGCTGTCTTTTCTGGGTATCAGGAAAAGTTTTGAATAAATACCTTGTCCCCTTTCTGCTGCTGGGACAGGTTGAAAAGCCCTGATATTTAGAAGAGAGATAAAGTACACTTGTGTACACTTACCATAAATGTAGATGTTCGAATTTATTCATTGTTGCAGTCATCACATTCGGGTTATCTTCTTGCAGCAGCCCCCAGTCGGTCTGATTATCAAAGTCTTGTGTCTTGCATCGGTTGTGGTCTCATTCTCCATGATGTCAGGGGGTATAAAGCATACAGCCAATGCCATTTTATCAGTTTTTCTTGCCCCAGATGCACCCATAATGGGAAGCAATTCTATACAAGGTTATACCTCCAACAAAAAGCAAATACACCAAAAAGCTTTAAGCATAGCAAACAAGAATAGAGATATAGACAATAAAAGTCAGGGAGTTGGAGGGAGGGTAACCAGAACTGCAACAGTGAATGCACTCTAACATCTACATTTATGGTAAGTGTACACGGCTGTACTATGTTCTTTGTGTTTCACTGCTGCAGTCATCACATTTGGGTAGATTCCCAAAGCTAAGGATGGGAGGAGGTAACTAGATAGCATTAGGACTAGCTATAAGACCCTGCAAGACTGCAGTGGCAAAGCTAGCTCTGGATATAGAAAAAAATGGCAAGTGGTAATACTTGGTAAAGGTATGTACAGAACTCCAGGCAGCAGCTTCTAGGATGTTCTTGGTAGGGACACCTCAGAGAAAGGCTGTAGAGGTAGATGCAGCCCTGGTTGAATATGGTCTTATCATCTGTGGGGTAGGTTTTCCATGGTGCTTATAGCAGAAATAACTGCAATGGCCTATCCACTTAGAAATGGTTTGCTTTGAAATAGCTTTCCCCCTCTGCCCCTGAAGCAAATGCAACCAGCAGCTGTTCAGATTTCCTGAGTGGTTTAGTCCTGTCCAAGTAAAACCTAAGTTGTCTGTGGACGTCCAAGGAGTGCAGTATTCATTCCCCTTTGTTCTGTGGATTAGAAAAGGTTTGAAAATGAATGGACTGATTAAGGGCCACACTGGATACCACTTTGGCCATGAAGGAGGGATTGGTCCTAAGGGACACCCTGTCAACATGAAAGATGAAAGGCTCCACAGCCATGAAGACCTGTAATTCAGACACCCTTCTTGCTGAAGTAATGGCTAGAAGGAAGGCTGATTTCCAAGAAAGGAATTTCAACTCTGCACTTGCAGCTGGCTCGAAGGGAGGTAGAGTGAGTTTTTCAAATACAAAGTTAAGGTGCCAGGCTGGAGTAGGGGCTCTCTTGGGTGTTCTTAAGTTTTAGGCCCCTCTAAGGAATTGCTTCAGCAGTAGATGAGAGAAGAGGAGTGGTTCTGTATTGCAATGAGCAGAAATGGCTGAGGCATGAATTTTGATGGAGGAAAAGGAAAGGCCCTTGTGAAGCATCTCAGTTGAGAATAGAACTGGCGTGAGGTAGGCCATCTGGGAAGTTGTATTCAAGCTTGCTCCCAGGAATACAATTTGTTGGCAGGGTACCAGATGTGATTTCTTTTAGTTTAAGGTGTACCCCAGAGAAGTTAGCAATTTCTTTACAAATGCCAGATGATGTAATAGTATGTCCTGCCTTTCTGCCTGAATTAGACAATTGTCCAGGTATGGGTATTATTTGAATGTTTCTTTGCCTGCAAAATGCAATGACTGGAGCTATGCACTTTGTGAATACCCTGGGTGCAGTAGATAAGCCAAAGGGCAGTGCAGAGAACTGAATGGTGCATGTAGCCTGCTCTGAAGCATAGGTATCTTCTGCAAGATTCCCTTATTGGGATGTGCAGGTAGGCTTCCTTTAAATCCAGTGTTGCCAACCAGGCATCTTTGCCTACCATTGTAAGCAGCTGATGAAGAGTTAGCATCTTGAATTTTGGGATTACCAAAAATGTGTTTAGGATAGACAGATCCAGGATAGGATGCCAGGAATGGTATTTTCTGGGTACCAGGAAAAGTCTTGAGTAGAAACTTTGCCCCCCCATTCTTCTTCTGGGACAGGCTGAATAGCCCTGATGCTTAAGAGAGAGAGAACTTGCTTTTGAGCCTCTGACCACTGATTTGGGGGAAGGTCTGGCCAATCGTTTGGGGCTGGTAAGGAATGGAAGTGGAATCTGTATCCTTGGGAAGCTACATTTCAAATCCATTTGTCCTGGGTAAATGAGTTCCCAATTTTTTGCATGCAGGGCAATCTTTCCCCCTAAAGGAACAGTCAGTTGTGCAGGGCTTGGAAGGTTTAAAGATAAGTCACTAAGAGAGTTTACCATAGGGGGAGTCTTACCACTCCCTGCTTTGGTCGTGGGAGCCCCCCACTGCTTAGTCCTGTGAGTACCTTGGGACTGAAGCCGGGGTGTTCTGCTGGTTCTGGGTTTGGACTGAGGAGGTCTGGAAGAGGTAGGAAAGGACCAATTTTTAGAGGGCCAATGCCTACTAAATCTGGGAGGCTGTACTTGCAGGAAATCTTTAACACTTGACATAGATTTAGCTTTTTCCTCCATCTTTTTAAGTACTACTTCTGCTTTGTTGCCAAATAGGCAGTCTTGGTTTAAGGGAGCATCCAGCAATTTAGCTTTAACATGATCTGGCACAGATTGCTCCTTAAGCCAAGCATGCCTTCTAAGTACAGACCCAGTGACAGCAGCCCTGTAAGATGCCTCTAGTGAATCAAAACCACATTGCAAAGTATGTTTTCCAACCTGTTCAGCAGAATGCATTAAATCCTGTAAATCTTCAGCACAGTCAGGAATCAACAATTTTCTGTTTAAGCAATCCAATAATATGCTGCTGATACTTTAACATATGAAACTGGCAGTTTAAGGCCCTAATGGCCAAGGTTGCAGGAGTGTATACCTTCTTACCCCATCTACCCAGAGCCCTGGAATCTCTATCAGAGGGGGGTAGGATTTTTGGCAGTAGTAGCCTTAATGCCCTTGGGTCCCTGTGAAATGGTTTCAGGATCCGCAGCAGGAACCCTGTAATATCTATCAGGTTTTCTGGGAGCAGAAGGTAGAGAGTCAAGGGCCAAGCTAGATTCCGAAAAGGCATCATCGACAATGTCCAGAACAGAGGGGATAGCTAAAGGCCTGTGTTGGGGCAGGATTAAGAAATCCCTAAGCCTCTTTTTAGAGTCAGAGTAATCCTGGCTTTCCCAGCGAAAATGCTCCCTAAGAGTATGCAAGGTTTCACCAAAAGAGAAATCCTCTGGAAGGGAAGAAGAGGGAATAGAGTCCTCTGCATCAGAATCCTCATAGGTAGATCAGGGTAAATCCTGGTCATCAGAGGAAACAAATTTCAGAATCCTGATAAGAAGAATCATAAGTAAAAACTCAGTCCTGGGTCTCTTAGAGGGGTAGGTTGGTCTTCAGCCATTCTTATTTGTTTTTTAGGCATAGAGGCCTGACCATGCGGTCTGGGTGTCTGTTTTCTAGGCATGGATCGAGTTTTAGGCCTTGAAGAAGATGGCTTTGGTTTAGTATGCAAGTCAGTAGGCCTGAATAAACCCTCAGAAGCCAGTACCTGCACAGCAGCTCCAGACCCACCCAAGGTAGAGACATCCGCAGGCTCCACAGCTGAAGCATCTCGCAGCATACCGGACTTCGAATGGGTCTCAGTAGAGGCCTGTGAATCTGAAGTAGCGGGTATCAGGGGCTGCGAAAGCGCCTCACTGAGTACCGGCGAACTGGCGATTAGCTTAGGAGAAGCATCGTCGGCAGCTTTGGACCTATGCGGTCTGTGTCTGCCTTTATCTTTGCGTTTTTTCGGAATGTCGGAAGTCTGTGGCTTACCGAAGCCATATCTGGGTAATTGAACAGAGTACCAAAATATTTAGAAGCGTAAATATACAGACGACAAATAGTTTGTTGTTTAAATAAGGCACAAAACCAACAGCGAGGTACGTCATGGTCAGGGCCTAGGCAAGGAATATAGTACGAAAGAAAATCTTTATGAGGTACTTGCTTTCCACAAGAAATACAATTACTGACATCGATTTAGAGCAAGAAAAAGTTTCCCCAACGGGGTACTTAGCTTAGTTGATGACTGATTCTGAAACTCAAAAACGTAAATTTCAAGAATCGTCCGACCGGCACTTGCGAACTGCTTCTGCTTTGGGCACTGCACAGCAAGAAAGACTGAAAATGGCATCGGCTGCATGCTTTATACCCCTGACTACCTGACGTCATGGAAGATGAGACGGCAACCGACGCAGGACCCAAATGTGATGACTGCAACAATGAAACACGAAGAACATCCTGCTGGTGAGCCTCTGCCCACTGATTTGGGGGTAGGTCTGGCCAACTGTTTGGGGTTGGTAGGGAGTGGAAGTGGAATTTGTATCCTTGGAAAACTATATTTAAAACCCATTTGTCCTGGGTAATGAGTTCTCAGTTTTTTGCACGCAGGGCGAGCTTTCCTCCTAAGGGAGCAGGCAGTTGAGCAGGGCTTGGAAGGGTTAAGGTTAAGTCATTGTGACATTTTTCCGTTGGGGGGGGGTGACTTACTTCTTCCTGCTTTGGAAGTGGGAGCCCCCCCCCACTTTAGGCCCGTGCGCAGCCTGACACTGTAACCAAGGTGGTCTGCTGTTCCTGGGTTTGGACTGAGAAGGGCTGGAAAGGACCAATTCTTTGAAGGCCAATGCCTACTAAATCTGGGAGGTTGTACTTGCAGGAAATCTATAACAGTTTGCATAGATTCTTCCTTTTTGAAGATGACTTCTGCTTTGTTGCCAAACAGGCGGTCTTGGTTTAAGGGAGCATCCAGTAATTTAGCTTTAACATGATCTGGCAAGTTTTGCTCCTTAAGCCAAGCATGCCTTCTAAGTACAGACACAGTGACAGCAGCCCTGCAAGATGCTTCTAAAGAGTCAAAACCACATTGTAAAGTGTGTTTATCAATTTGTTCAGCAGAATGCATTAAATCCTGTAATTCATGTTCAGCACAGTCAGGAATCAACATCACTTTCTGTTTTAGTCCCATAATATGCTGCTGGTACTTTAACATATGAAACTGGCAATTTAAAGCCCTAATGGTCAAAGCAGCAGAAGTGTATACCTTCTTGCCCCATCTGTCCAAGGCTCTAGAATCTCTATCAGAAAGGGGTAGGATTTTTGGCAGCAGTAGCCTTAATGCCCTTTGGATCTTGGGAAATTGTCTCTGGATCGGCAGTAGGATTCTTGAAGAGGAACTTTTGAGAGTCAGATACTCTAATACCGGTCAGGTTTTCTGGGAGCTCAAAGTAAAGTGTCTGGAGACAGGCTAGATTCCAAGAAAGCATCATCTACAATGTCCAGAACAGGAAGGATTGCTAAAGGCCTGTTTGGAGGAAGGAGTAAGAATTCCCCAAGCCTCTTTTTGGAGTCTGAGTATTCCTGGTTTTCCCATCGGAAATGCTCCCCAACAGTGTGCAAGGTTTCACCAAAAGAAAAATCTTCTGAAGGGGAAGCAGAGGGAATGAATCCTCTGCATCAGAATCCTCATAGGTAGATAAAGGGCAAATCCTGATAATCAGAAGTAACAGAAGTATCAGAATCCTGATAAGAAGAATCAGAAGGAAAATCAGTTGTAGATCTCAGAAGGGGAAGGCTGGCTTCCCCTAATTAAAGTAATATGGTCTTCAGCCATTCTAAGCATTTGTTTTTTAGGCATATGGGCCTGACCATGCAGTTTAGACGTTTCTAGGTGTGGGTCGAGTTTTAGGCCTGGATGAAGAAGATGGCGTCCGTTTAAAATGCAAGTCTGTAGGCCTGAATACACCCTCAGAAGCCGGTGCCTGCACAGCAGCAGCACCGGATCCATCCAAGGTAGAGACATCCGCAGGTTCCATAGTCGAAGCAGCATCTCGCAGCATACCAGACCACGAATGGGTCTCAGTACAGGCTGCGAATCTGAAGTAGCGGGTATCGGGCTGCGAAAGTGCCTCACTGAGTACTGGCGGACAGGCGACTAGCTTAACGGAAGCTTTATCTGAAGTTTTGAACCTATGCAGTCTGTCTCTGTCTTTATCCTTATGTTTTTTCGGAATATCGGTAGTCAGATTGCTTACCGAAGCCATTTCTGGATAGTTATATAGAGTACCAAAATAATTTGCTGCAAAAATTGACCGACGACTAATAGTTTGGGGGTTGAATACGGTACAAAATTAGAAGTTATGTACCTACCATAACGTTCCATGTTAGTTGTCTTCTCTCGCCTTCTTTCTTGCTGGATGGGTTCGGAGCCGATCCTCGGCTCCGACTCGGCACTTGCTTTAGCTCGAGAACTCCTTTTACCAGCTCGAGGCAACCCTATATCCCATGATGCAAGGCGGAACTACCTCAGATCTCGTTTGGCAGCTAACTGACCCTGCTAAAGACTATCCTAACATAATTAGGAACCATGGTTCCTAAAAGAAGTCCTCATAACAATGCTCTAGAGGAAGCAATCTAATAGGAACTCTCCAAGATCTGTCCAGGCCAGGGGGAAGGAGGGAGGGCAAGAAAGAAGGCAGAGAAGACAACTAACATGGAACGTTATGGTAGGTACATAACTTCTAAATGTTAAGTTGTCAATCTCGCCTTCATTCTTGCTGGATGGGACCGCGTCCCTAGCACCTGTATCCCGGGTGGCTCAATTGAACAGACTCTTGAGAACTGTGGAACCAAAACTGGCCCTATCTCTGGAGGCCAAATCCAACTTGTAATGAGACACAAAGGTATGAGGCGTGGCCCAAGTAGCTGCTGCACAAATAGTGTCAATGGGAAGTCTATCCTGAAAGGCTACCGAAGTGGATAGACTCCTGGTCGAATGTGCTTTTGGCTTAGAAGATAGTTGTTTGCCCCTTAGAGAGTACACATAGGAGATGGTGGAAGTCAACCATCTAGATAAGGTCACTTTAGAAACTGGAAGACCTAACCTGTTTTCTGCATAGGAGACAAACAATTGGTCTGATTTTCTAATTTGTTTAGTCCTATGCAAGTAGTACCAGAGCTGACGATGAACATCCAAAAAATGCAGCTTCTGTTCAGCTCTGTCAGAATAGTTAGGAAAGAAAACTGGTAGATCAATAGATTGGTTAATATTGGTTTGAGATAGAACTAACCCTTCCTTTCTTCCCAAGGTTGTAAGCGAAACCCTATCCTTATGAAAAACCAGATAAGGAGAACGAATACAGAGGGCCTGAATCTCAGAAACTCTTCTTGCAGAAGTAACAGCCAGCAAAAATATAGTTTTCCACGTCAATAACTTTAAAGAACACGTAGCAGACGGTTCGAAAGGAGGTAGAATTAGGGATGCCAACATTAAGTTTAGATCCCATTGCGGAGGAGGATGTTTCACAGGCGGTTTTAGGAGAAAAACTCCTCTTAAAAAGGCCTTGCATAACCTATGAGACATGATGTTATTGTCATGCAAGCCAACATGATACTTGGAAATAGCAGCCAGTTGAACTTTGACTGTAGATGACGAAGATCCTGAATGAAAACCTCCGCCAGGAAATCCAAAACAGAATGTACAGGAGCGGTAAAAGGATCAATATTTCTGGCGTTTGCCCAAATCGAAAAACGTCGCCACTTGCTAGCATAAATAGTTCTAGTGGACGACTTTAAAGAAGACACTAAAATGTCTCTGAGTCAGAAATCATTGGTAGCCTGGCTAGGAAGGAAGTGGAGCAACCAAGCAGTGAGGTTGAGAGAATGAATGGCCCGGTGCTGCTGACCCGACTGGTGGATCAAAAGATCCGGAACTGGGTCCAGATGCCAGGGCTGCACCAGAAGATGATGATGTAGAGACGGAAACCAAATTTGTCGAGGCCAATATGGAGCAATGAGGATCAATTTGGCTCTCAAAACAGTGGCTTTCTGAATGACTTGTGGAATCAATGGAAAGGGAGGAAAAGCATAAAGAAGTCCCCGAGGCCAATCCTGGGTTAGAGAGTCTCTCGAGGGTTGGCCTGGAAGGGGAAAAAGTGTGAAGTAATCTGGGCACTTGCTGTTTTGAGGGGTAGCGAAAAGATCGCAACAAGGGGTGCCCCACTTCAGAAAAAATCTGATCCACTACAGATTGATTGAGAGACCACTCGTGAGGCATCAGAATAGATCTGCTTAGCCTGTCCGCCAATAGGTTGGACCTGCCGGGATGTCGTTGCTATCAGAAACCGTTGAGAAGAGATCACCCATTGCCAAAGTCTGAGAGCTTCGACATAAGGGATAGGACCTGGTTCCGCCCTGTTTGTTGATGTACCAGACCACGGACATGTTGTCCGTCTGTACTGCAATAGTCCCGTGGGAAGAAAGTCGTCGAGGGCTTGCAACGTCAAAAGCACTGCTCTCATCTCCAGGACATTTATGTGCAGGTGGTATTCTATGGGTTGCCACGTCCCGTGGACCATCCTGCCCTGATAATGCCCCCCCCACCCGATCAGGGAGGCATCCGTGGTGACTGTGGCAACTGGAGGAGGGGGAACAAAGGGTCGGCCCTGATGAAGAAGAGGGGAAGATATCCACCATCGTAGATGAGCCCTGCACGACTGTGTTACCAAGATTTCGTGTCTCATGGGCAGATCGTGGTACGACCACTGCGTGAATAACATCCACTGCAGGAGACGCATGTGGAAGCGAGCCAGTGGATGAAGAACAATGGCCGCAGCCATTAGGCCTAGAACTTTCAAGACAAACCTGGCTTTGATCTTGTTGCTTAGTAACAGAAGCTGAACAAATTTCTGGATGTCCAGAATCCTTTGATCTGTTAGCCTGGCTAACATTTTGACGGTATTTAACTCTGCGCCTATAAAGGTGATAGATTGGCAAGGCAGCAGAGAGGATTTTTCAAATTTACGAAATTCCTAGTCTCTTGCAAAGCTGTAGGGTGTAGTCTCTGGACCAAGAAGCTGATGCTTGAGGTGGCGGAGAGGAGCCAGTCGTCCAAATAAGGAAACACCTGGAATCCTCAACGCCTCAGGTGAGCTGTGACCACTGCCATGCATTTGGTGAACACTCTGGGGCTGAAGTGAGGCCAAAGGGCAGTGCTCTGAATTGGTAATGACTGGCTCCCAGCCGAAAGCGGAGAAACCTTCTGAGCGCCTGTGAATCTTTATGTGATAGTACGCATCTTGAAGGTCTATAGAGCACATCCACTTGTCCTTGCCCAGAAACCGCAGAATCGATTGCAGCATGCCCATCCGTAATCTTGCCTTTTGACAGACTTGTTTAGTCTGCTTAGGTCTAGTATTGGTCTCCAATCTCCCGCCCTTTGGGGACCAAAAGAATCTTGAGTAGAAGCCGGATCCTACTTGGTCTGCCGGCACTGTCTGGATGGCTCTTTTTTCCAGGAGTTTTGAAACTTCCTGTCTTGCCAAATCCCTTTGACCGGGTGAGATGTCTGGAAGGGATTGTAGAGGTACGGGAAACCTTTCGAAGGGAATTTTGTAACCCTCGGATATGATCGACTGTACCCACTTCTCTTGGGATAGGGATCGCCAGGCTACTGGGTACAGCGAAATTCTTCCCCCGACTGCCTCCAAGGATGGACAGTCGGGCAACACCTCAGGGATGCTGAAAAGGCTTCTCAGGAAGAGACTCCCTGTTGCCCTGGTTCTGAGGACCCCTGCCTCTAGGGCGCCTATTATTGTTACCCCTCTGCCTCTGGGGTAAACTGACCACGGTGTCCGTGTAGCTCCTTGGGCTTTACGGAACCATATCTTCACTCCTTTCTGACCCTTGGGGTATGGTCTAGAAGGAGTGGAAAACTGGACTCCAACGGCAGAAAGAGTTTTACCGTCCTGCTCACATCTGGTCAAAGTATCCTTCACCTGAGGCCCGAACAAAGCCGAACCGTCAAAGGGGGTGTTGGTGAAGGACGCCTTAAAGGGGTCCGCAAAATTACACAGCCGCATCCAGACTTGGCGTCTAAGAGCAACCCCTGTGCCTGCGGCCCTAATCGCTCCATCGGCTGCATAAGATATGAGCTGCATAGAGGAGTTAGATATGGAATTCAGGATAGCAAGCTGTGAGGCAATCTTTTCCTGAGCCCCAGCAGCAGAAGGATCCTGGACAACTTCTCCCAGTTCCTTGAGAATATCTCGTTGAAGCCTGGTGAAGTGACAATGGTAATTCAGCGAACGCATAGCAAAGGTCGCTGAAGAAAACATCCGCTTTCCATACCTGTCCATGGTCCTAGAATCCTTATTAGGAGGATGGACAGGCACTGAAGGATCCGCCAGTTCCTTCTTAGTGGCCGCCGCCACCACCATAGCATCCACAGAGACACCTTTGGACAGGAACTGTTTATCCGAAGGGGCCGTGATGAACTTGGATGGTCTCCTGGGGACAGGTTCCACAGATTCTGGAGCCGCCCACGCCTTCCGAGCCACTACCTGCATGAGTGGGTAGAAGGGCAGAGACACCCAGGAGGTGGAGGGTCGGGATCCAAAAGCCTCCAGGTATACCGACTCATCCTCGGAGGGGTCAATGGAGGGCCAATTCCCCCTCTGTTTGAGGAGCTCAAGGATGTCTGAAAAGGAGACATCCTCAGAGGGGACCGGGAACCCTCCGACTCATCTAAGTCGGTATCAGATGTAGTAGACTCAGGGGAGTCTGTGTGTTTCCTCTTACACGTCCTCTTCCGAGGGGGTTCCCCTGCAGGATCAGGAGAAACCTCGGAAGAGGAGGAAATTCCCAGTGGGGAAACCTGGGGCGATGGATCCCTGGGCCTGAGAGCAAGAGGCTGGCAAGAGGCATCTGCAGGCACTGATGAGGGAGGAGCTAGAGCAGGGGTGTCCAACCTTTTCAGTTGCAAGGGCCGCATTGAGTCAACAGAAATGGTCTCGGGGCCGCATGTAAAATATATCATTGCAAACGGCAAGTGAGGACAAAAAAAAGGGTCTCTTACGTAAACTGAAGAGCAAAAGACCCCAGGTACACGCGGACTAATACAAACTAAACTAAAGGATTCTGTGATAGGCTAGCTGTCTGCACACACAAACTCTAAGTTACTTAACTAGGCAGTCCCATACACTTTTTATTGTCAGCAGCTTTATATTTAACTAGCTTTTATATTTAACTAATGTTATAATAATATGAGTTCACATACAACAACATATCTCATTAGTTTCTTCGAAACTTGCTCAGAGACATAAAGGGTGTGTAGTTAGAATAGTGACCATTTACTCATCCAGTCACATAGCAGACTAATAGTCATATGATTTCACTGACAACACAGTGTGTATGAACAGAGTTTGTAACATCACCACCGTAGAAGTCTGCTTATTGCTATAATTATAATAAATACATTTGCAACATTAATAAAGGAACGTCTGGAAAAATCAAATGATGCTGGTGATACTCTGCTATATGCAACAGCATTGTAACATTTAGCACTGCAATACACACACACACACACACACACACACACACACAATTCATACCAGTAATTCTTACATATTGCAGTCATTAAAACACAAGCTGAAGATGCTGAGGTTGTATTGCAGATTAAATAATTGTGCCAAACACAGTACCTGCAGCCAGTACTTGCTTTTTTTCTATCTTTCTAGCACTGCATGCCATTATATTTACTTTTAGTGTTGCACAAACATTGTTGGCAGTTTCTCCGTATTTGGCATGTGTTGTAAATATTTTTTTCTCAGAAGTAATTGTGATAACTGTAAATGTGAGTATCCAACCCTATCTACAGGTAAAGTACAGTTTTGTACCTACCATAAATGTAGATGTCCGAACAGGATAGTATCTGCAGTCAGGAGCCTTCTTGGAGGAATGGTCTGAAATTCTGGATTGCTAGTTGTACTGCCAGCATTTCTTTTTGATTTATGTGCAGATGCAGCTGCTCTGGAGTCCATAAACCTTGTATGCACTTGTCCAGCATGTGGGCCCCCCCAACCGAGATCTGAGGCGTCCGTTGTGATGGTTTGGCTTGGTTGAATGCTGTGGAAGGGCAAACCTGGGTTTGACTGGCATGCCCAAGCCCACCACAGGAACTCTTGTTTCAGGCATGGAATTAGTGGTATTTCGGTTTCTAAGCTGTGCCTGTGTTGAGACCATAAATTCTTTAGGTACCACTGTAGTTTTCTCATATGTAGTCTGGCATGGGGGACCAGGATTATGCAGGATGCCATGAAGCCCAAGGCCTGCAGTACTTTCCTTGCTGTTAGTTTGTTCTGCTTTGTTAATGCCAAAAAATAGACAGGAAGTTGTTTTTGTTTTTCTGCAGTTAGGAATGCCATCTGTTTTACTGTGTCCAATTCTGCACCTAAGAAGGTTATTGTTTGGGATGGTATCAGTCTTGACTTTTTTATATTGACTGTGTATCCCAGGGCCTATAGTAAGCAAATGACTCTTTGTAAGTCTTCTGTTAGCTTGTTTTTGTTGTCCGCTTGTATTAGGCAGTCGTCCAGGTATGGATAAATTTGGATTCCTGAAGCCTGCAGTGAGCGATTACTGATGCCAGGCATTTCGTGAACACTCTGGGCAGTAGATAAGCCAAAGGGCAATGCTGAGAATTGATAATGCTCTGATCCTGCAAGAAATCTGAGTTATCTTCTGCAATGTGGTCGTATGGGGACGTGCAGGTATGCCTCCTTGAGATCTAGAGTTACCAGCCAAAACTCCTTGCCCAGCATGGGAAGAAGTTGCTGTAGGGTCAGCATTTTGAATTTTGGAACAATGATGTATGTGTTTAAAGCGGACAGGTCGAGAATAGGCCTCCAATTTTCTCTTTTCTTGGTACCAGGAAGAGTCTGGAGTAAAATCCCTTGCCTTGTTGCATAGATGGTACCTTTTCCACAGCTCTCATCCTTGCTAATTGAGCTATTTGTTTTAGAGCTTCTGTCTTGATTTGGTGGTAGGTTTGGCATTCCTCTTTTTCCGGGTAAAGTGTGGAAATGAAACCTGTAGCCTTGGTCTATAGTTTGTAAAATCCACTTGTCTCTTGTGATGCAGTGCCAGTTTTTTGAAAATAATGCTAACTTTCCGCCTAAGGGTGCTGCTATTTGTTCCTTGGTAGGCGGTGTCAAAGCCAAGTCACTGTGATTGTCCTGTTGTAGTGGCAGTGGTTGTGTCTGTGCCTCGTTGGTTGTTACCTTGCCACTGGCGTCCCCTGTAGGCACCTCCTCTGGATTAATTTCTGCCTCTTGTATGCCTATTCCTCCCTCTCTGAGTTTTAGAGGAGTCTGGAAAGGACCAATTTTTGGAAGGCCAGTTCCTGCTAAACCTTGGGGGCTGAACCTGTAAGAAATCTTTTACTGTTTGTACAGATTTTGCCTTCTCTTCCATTTTCTTCAGTACCTGTTGGGCAGGAGAACCAAATAAACTGACCTTATCCATAGGAGCATCTAATAGCTTTGCTTTAACATGATCCGGCAGGACTTGTTCTTTCAACCATGCATGTCTTCTTATAACTGTGCCGGTCATGGCTGATCTAAATGAAGCCTCCAGTGCATCATAGCCACATTTTAAGGAATGGTTACTAACCTGCTGAATATTATTCACCATTTCTAGAACATATTTCTTATCTAAAGAATCATCCGAGGACAGTTTCTTAGTTAACTGATCAAGCATAAACTCTTGGTATTGGATCATATGGAACTGACAGTTCAATGCTCTAGCTGAGAGAGTAGCAGAGGTGTATACTTTTTTACCCCATCTCTAAGGACCTGGATTCCCTTTCAGAAGGGAGAGGGTTTTTAGCTGAGGTTGAAGCTACTGCCTTAGGCCCCTGGGAGATAGTCTCAGGATCTGCGAAAGGAGCCTTGTATAAATGGTGATGAGTGTCTGGGACCCTGTAGAACCTATCTGGCTTAGCAGGGGCTGGAGGTAAAGTATCAGGAGCAGTGCAAGCATCATTAAATGCATCATCCACAACAGGAAGAACTGGAGGTATAGCTAAAGGCCTATGTTATGTAAGTGTAAAAGGTCCTAAGCCTTTTCCTTGAATCTGAGAAATCTTGCCCCTGCCATTGGAATTGCTCTCTCATGGCATGTAAAGTTTCCCCAAAAGAAAACTCCTCTGGTGGAGAAGCTGAAGGAATCGATTCTTCAGCATCGGAATCTTCATAAGTAGAAAAGGGAGCCTCTGGATGGTCTGTATTATCTGTATCATCAGAAGAATCATCTGAGGACACTGGCTCAGGGGACTCTACTTTAGGTCTCTTTTCTGGAGGTTGAGAGGCCCTGTCTGGGTGAGATTGGGATCCCCTTATTAAAGAGATGAGATCCTCTGCCAGAGTAAGCATTTGAGAACTGGAGCTGGGCCTGTGAGAGGGGGGCTTAACAGGCACAGACTTAGAAGTTTTGGCTGCTTTAGCCCTGGCAAAGGCCTTTATAGACATGGCTGCAGGAGGCCTAGCAGCACCACGTGCTGGGGTAGAAACATCCAAAGGGATGGTGTCCGATAAATCTTGAGAAACCACAGTAGTAGGTAAAACTTCAGAGGCCGATTCAACTACGGTAGAGGGGGCCTCGGTAGTAGTCATGGATTCGGCTGAAGATTGAACCGTTTGCTCGGTTTCGGCCGAAACCGAGACACTCGCGGTTTGCTTAACCGTGGTTTCAGCCAAAACCGCGGACCGCGAGTGTCGGTCCTTTTCTTTGCGTTTCTTAACAATTTGAGTAGTTGGAGGATCCAACGGCATAATGTACGCAAAATCTGAGCCGAAAAACTGTTCAGCAAACTCCGACCGACGCCTAAGCGTTCGTCGGTTGAAAGAAGCACAGGCTAAACAAGCTGCTACGTCATGGTCTGGGCCTAAACAAGGTAAGCAGTAAGAGTGGAAATCTTTATGAGGTATTTGTTTCCCACAAGTTAAACAGTTATTCACTTTTTCTGACATCGGCTGAGGCAAGAAAGAGTCCCCAACGGGGTACTTAGCTTTTAGAAGTCTTCAAGTAGTATTCGGTAGTAGTAATCTCTGGATCGGACCGACCGGCACTTGCGAACAGCTTCTGCTTCGGGCGCCACGCGGCAAGAAAGACTGGGGAAAATGGCGTCGGCTGATGCCTTTATACCCGAAGAACTGCAGCTATGACGTCGGGTGAAGTGCGACACCAGCCGAGGCCAGACCCAGACTTTGGAATCCGGCCGACCGAAGGGCTGCCTGACGACAGGACAACCCATTTGTAAGGACTGCAGATGCATCCTTGAAGGACATCAGCAATGTACTTGAGTGGTTCACTCAGGAACACAGCAGTATTCTGAAGGACTTTAAAAGAAAAAAAGCACACAGTAGAATAGCATTCAAAATGTATGTACTTTCATTGAGCTTTACCATTCATGCTTCATTGTTGCAAAGTAGACATTTATAAGCAGGGTGGTAGGTGCTTGGTTTATTTTAAAGCTTGTAAGAGGACTCTGAACTTCCGCCATACACACACACACACACACACACACACACACACACACACACACACACATACCAAAGCAAATCTTGATTATTTATTGTTCTTGTGCTTCTGTTATTTAGTAAAATACACATTTCTTGATTGGTATCCTTCCACATTATCCTGACTCCATATAAAATTAACACAAGTTTGTAGGTACATAACATTTTCAGAAACATTTGATCCTTCCTTGAAACAGGTCTGGGCATCCTTGTAGATTAGAGTAGCGTTGTGCCTTACAGTTACTAGTTAACACTAGACTAGAGGGTTTGTCTCAATAATTGAAGACCTCTGAAAGCCATGTTCTGCTTTATCATAAGATCACTTGCTCACAAACAGTAATCATACCAAAACAAAAATCACTTGCTCACAAAACTGTAAGCATTCCAAAACAAAAATCACAAAAATTCTAAACACAACACAATAGCTCCCTTACAAGAAGGGGTGGGGAACAAATCAAAACAAGGTAGTCCCCTAGTATATAAAAAAAAAAGGGAACAATCAAACCAACAGTAGACAAACATCACTAACACTGCAAAATTTCAATGAATAGCAATTATAAGCAAAATAAACTGTTTTTCTATTTCACAGAAAAACTAAGCATAAAGCAAATAGAGAATTTGAAAGATTAAAAAAAGGCATTTTAGAGCAAAAGCATATTTAATTATTTTAACAAATGTTAACTGGTCCATAGACCCTTTTCAATTATAGGCCTGACCACAAAGGGAAATACAATATATGTGGATAATTTACCATAGCCAGTAAACCAAAATGCTTCTGGAAGGTGGAAGGAAACTAGAGTACATGAAGAAAACCTGCAGAGACACTGGGATAACTTCACACAGACAGTAACTGGAAGTCGAGATTAAACAATGGATTCTGGAACTGCCTGGTTGAGATTTTAACACTGAGCCACTGTGCTGCCAGTGTGTTAACACTGGAGTACAGCTCAAAATAGAAATATCAAATCTGACAGGAAAAATACCACAGAAAAACCTATTAGGAATATCACAGATATTAGTAAGAAGTGAATCACTCACCCGTTTTACAAAAGTTAGTAAATACCAGCTTAAAAGTCATGACGAAATTATCTGGGCACTTTATGTGCCAATGAAAATCAGGAGGACAGTAGTGCAAGACTAATCTAACGACTTACCTGTTACTGCAGGAGATGTATAGTGTAGTCAGTGTATATAAATAAAATAAATATTACAATCCCCCTCGCTCTCAGTTCTTTCTTCGCCGCGATCACAATGCTCTTCCTTCACCTGTTGATCATGAATATATCACGCGACGCAAAAAACGGTGCTTTGAGATGCATACCAGCGGAAAGACGCTGGCATAAAAAGTGAAACAAGTAATGTGGCGCATGCATAAACGTTAAAGGACGCCTCTAAAAAAAGTTTAATTTCTACTTTAAGGGGTACTTAACGGGTCACGGGCCGCATGGAAGAGCTCTGAGGGCCGCATGCAGCCCGCGGGCCGCGGGTTGGACACACATGAGCTAGAGGGATAGACCGTTGACCAGGCTCAGAGGCCAGGACACTCCTCATCACCTCAAAGACTCCTCTCCGGGAGACGAACACACCCGCTCAAGAAACGGGAATGGTCGGCTCCAAGGAGAGAGAAGGCTCGAGGTCGATGTCGGCACCGAGCTTACCAAGCGAAGCCCGAGAGAGAGAGCGGGTCGGACAAGGGTCCGATGCCACTAGCCCCTCGGAGCCGACAGTGGAAACCCGACCGGATCCCTCAAGGAAGGTCTCAAGGAGGAGATCGGAGCCGAAGACGACGGAGCCGAAGGATGTATCGGCTCCGCATCAACAGTCACTGTCCCAAGAAGCTGCCCGAACTCTGGTGTGGAGTCGGAGGAGGAATCTCAAGAATCGGGCTATAGCCAAGTCTGTTGAGACGGGCTATGGAGCATTTGAGCCAGTGCCTGAGACTTCAACAGCCTGCTTACCACCCTCTCCAAATCGTGGTCAGACAGCCTGGAAGATCTCAAGATCGGCTCGATGGCTCCGCTCCGACAAAAGAGGAGACCCGGAGCAGAGTGAATACTTAGTATAGAAGGGACCGGGATCTCTTACGGGTGAAGCCATCGGAGCGAAGTCCCTTGAACTCAGATGGAGCCGAGGATATCTCGGCCCGATGCTGATAAAGTGTCGGCTCCAGCCGGAGCCGACAAGGCCAGTAGTCAGGGTATCGGAGCGGTCGGCACCGAATCCACTACTCTAACAGAAGTATCGACTCCAGCCGATATCGGCTGACGGCGGAGCCACCGGAGGAGGCTTGGACACTGTAGCCTGAACCTTCGGTGGCTTGAGAGGTTTTCCTGCCCCTGACTTAGGAGGAGAACCTTCAGGTTTAAGTAAACCTCGGAGGATTAATTTGTTCCTCCTTTCCTGCAGGACTCTCTGGCTAAAAGCATGGCACAACGCACAGGAGTCCTGCAGGTGCAAAGGCCCCAGGCAATAAACACAAGAAGTGTGACCGTCTGTCAGAGACATTTTCTGACAGCACTGGTCACACTTCTTGAAGCCTGAGACCTTGCCTTCTTTTGACATCCTAGAAGGGAAACACAAACAGTCCCCACAAACACACCAATTAATCCCTTACACAGACACACAGGAAGGGAATAACTTGGGAAACTAGGCCTGACTAAAACTTTAAACAGAAAACTATTAATAAAAGTTTAAAAGGAAGGGAATAGGGTGGGCTGTAACTAAGTACAGGCTAAACTAACACTAAGGGAAAAAATAAACCCCTAACTAAACTTTTTCTTCTTTTACAAGAAAAAACTTACCTCAGCTGGCAAAGGAGACCTCTTTCGCTAAGCGGCAAACGAGATCTGAGGTAGTTCCGCCTTGCATCATGGGATATAGGGTTGCCTCGAGCTGGTAAAAGGAGTTCTTGAGCTAAAGCAAGTGCCGAGTCGGAGCCGAGGATGGGCTCCGAACCCATCCAGCAAGAATGAAGGCGAGATTGACAACTTAACATCTGACAGCAAGGGTTGTTGTGGTCTGGGCCTAGGCAAGGAATGCAGTACGAATGAAAATCTTTATGAGGTATTTGGTTTCCACAGGTAAGACAATTGTTAACTTTTACTGACATTGGTTAAGAGCAAGAAAAAGGATCCCCAATGGGGCACTTAGCTTTTTTGAAGACTTCAGTTCTGAAACTCAAAAATGAAAATTTCAGCAGTCGGCTGACTGCGCACTTGCAAACTGCTTCTGCTTCGAGCACCGCATGGCAAGAAAGACTGATGTAATGGCGCTGGCTGCATGTTTTATACCTGTGATGACCTGACGTCATGGAAGAAGAGACAGCATCCGATGCAGGAATCCAAGACTCTGGTATTCAGGCCGCTGAGGGCTACCTGCAGGCAGATAACCCAAATGTAATGACTGCAACAGTGAAACACGAAGAACATCTTGTCAGAGATTTGGGATGCATTGCTAGGCTTAAAAAGACTGTTGTGGTTGTTAGCCTAGTAAACACCTATGATAAGGATCTATGAAGTGAGAGAGACTGCCATTATGGGTAAGAGGGAGGAGCTAGGAGCTCGGAGCCTAAGCTTTTGAATTGCCGGCTCGGATCCGAGGTCGGATCCGATACCCACAGGTTGCAGACGAATGAAGTCTGCCTACTTCAGATCTGTGGTTTCCAGCCCTTTGACAATCTTTAGCACCACCTTGAAAATGCTTGAGCCTTCGCTATTAGGCTGGGTTACCATAGCTCTCATTCACAGTAGGTACTTGGGGAGAATTCCTAGAAGACTAGTTCCATCAGAATTGGACTTTCATTTTTAGTTTTAAGAAAAGTACAGTTTTGTACCTACCATAAATGTAGATGTTCGAAGATCCACATTGCTGCAGTCCTTACACTTGGGTAGTCCGCTGTCCTCGGTCGGCCCGAATATCAAAGTATTAGGCTGACGTCGGTCAAGGCGCTTAAGACTGACATCAGGACGTCAGGGTACAAATGCGCATGACCGACGTCATATCCTCAGTCTTTTCTTGCCCCAGATGTCAGAAGACCCTAAACAGAAAGGTCAAAACCAAAAGACAGCAAAACAACCAACCACCCTTGCACTAATCATATGTACAATATATACAATATCCACAATATTCACAACCCAAACCACACAACCGCCTCTAACTACAGAGGGGGAAGGAGGGTAAATTGGACTGCAGCAATGTGGATATTCGAACATCTACATTTATGGTAGGTACAAAACTGTACTATGTTCTTCATCTCACATTGCTGCAGTCCTTACACTTGAGTAGAATCCCAAAGCAGAGGTAAGGGAGGATGGCAAAACTATAAAGCAGTAGGAGTTGCCAAAATGCCCTGTAAAATTGCAGTGGCTAAACCAGCCCTAGATTTAGAGTAAAGTGGAAGGTGGTAATGCTTAGAGAAAGTATGCACTGAACTCCAAGTAGCTGCCTCCAAAATATCTTTAGTTGCCACCCCTTAAAAGCTGTAGAAGTGGCAGTAGCCCTAGTGGAATGAGGCCTAATCCCAGCTGGAATCTCCTTACCATGATGGGAATAACAGAAAGCAATACAAAACCCAATCCACTTAGAAATAGTTTGTTTTGACACAGGCTTGCCCTGAGAACCCAAAGCAAATGAAACAAATAACTGCTGAGACTGCCTGAACCCTTTAGTTCTGCTTAAATAATATCGCAACTGCCTGTGTATATCCAAGGTGTGCAAAATCTTTTCCCTTTATTTTGGGGCTTGCATAAAAAGTAGGCAAATGAATAGTTTGGTTTAAAGCCACACTAGAAACCACTTTAGGCATAAAGGAAGGATTAGTACGTAAAGATACCCTATCCTTATGGAAAATTAAGAAAGGCTCAACCGCCATAAGGGCCTGTAATTCAGAAACCCTTCTCAGAGGTAATGGCCAACAAAAGCAGTCTTCCATGATAAATATTTCAACTCGGCAGTAGCTGCAGGCTCAAAAGGTTGTAGAGTAAGTTTCTCCAACACAAAATTGAGATCCCAAGCAGGAGTAGGAGCTCTAATGGGGGTCTTATATTCTTTGCCCTCTAAGGAATTGCTTAAACAAAGGATGAGAAAACAATGGTGGGTCACAGTCATAGTGAGCAGAAATTGCTGCAGCATGAACCTTAATAGAAGAGAAGGACAAACCTTTGTCCAGTAACTCAGCAAGATATTGAAGAGCCACACTTAAATTAGGCTTAGAAACATCAAATTCCTTTGCTGCACTCCAAAATAAAAATCTCTTCCATTTATCTGACACATTCCTTGTACTAGGCCTTCTGGCCTCCAAAATAACATTCAAAACTTGCTGTGAAAGCTGAGACCTCCAGGGTTTAAAACAGAATATGCCAGGCTGTTAGGTGAAGGAGTGAAGTTTGACATTGAGTAAATGACTGTTCTCCTGAGACAGCAGGTGTGGAATCAAGGCAAAGGCCATGGAGGCTCCTGCACAGACTTCTCAGTAATGGGTACCAGTGCTGTCGAGGCCAATCTGGAGCTATTAAAATCATCTTTGGCTTGTCCTGTCTGACCTTTAGGAGTACCTTTGGGAGGAGAGGCAGAGGTGGAAAGGCATACACATGAAGATTGCTCCAATTGAAAGAAAGAGCATCCACTTTCCAAGCTGTGGGATGAAACCTTTTTGTGCAAAACTTTGGCAGCTGGTAGTTTAGTGGAGAAGCGAACAGATCTATGTCTGGAGTTCCCCATGACACTGTCAATTTCTGAAACACATGAGGATCCAATTTCCACTCGTGGGGATCCATAATTCGTCTGCTCAACACATCTGCTAAGGAGTTCTGTGCTCCCGGCAGAAACCTTGCCTGAAGATCTAGCTGTAAACTGAGAGCAGTCTCCCACAAAATCATTGCTTGTCTGCATAGAGGATAAGAATGTGTTCCCCCTTGCTTGTTGATGTACCACATGACAGTTGTGTTGTCTGTTAGAACCAACACCTGCCCTGGAAGAAGTAAATCCTTGAAAGCTATTAATGCAAATTGGACTGCTAACATCTCCTTCAAGTTGATATGTAGATGTTGTAGTCTGGCAGGCCAATGTCTTGTATCCACTTTCCATTTAGATGAGCTCCCAAGCTTTGTCTGAGGCATCTGTCGTTAGAATCTGACTCGCCTCTGGCCGGGTCACAGAGAGTCCCTTGTTTAGGTGACATTCCTGAGCCCACCACAAAATTCCTTTGAATGCAAGGTATTATCTGAATGACAGTGTCCATATCTTGGCAGTGCTGTGTCCATACATTTTGAGATACCATTGTAGCTTCCTCATATGCAGTTTGGCATTGGGAAGCACCAGAATACAAGATGCCATGAACCCCAAGGCTTGAAGGACTGTCCTTGCAGTCAGCCTGGACTGATGAGACAATTGATGGAAGTAAAGGGAAAGATTCTTTTGTTTGTCCGGGGTCAAAAAGGCCATCTGGGATGCTGTATTCAGTCTCACACCCAGAAAGCACATGTCCTGAGAGGGTACTAGACTGGACTTTATTTCGTTCACAGAATACCCCAGGCATCTTAGCACTGCTATCACATATTGCAAATGATGAAGAAGTTCGCTCCTTCCTTGGGCCAGAATCAGGCAATCGTCCAAATAAGGCTAGATCTGTATTCCTTTTAGCCTGAAGAAAGCTATTACTGGAGCCAAAACCTTCGTGAACACTCTGGGCGCAGTAGATAAGCCAAAGGGCAATGCAGAGAACTGATAATGAGAAGTCCCAGCTCGAAAACGCAGATACTTCCTGCAACTTAGCCTGATAGGAACATGAAGGTAAGCCTCCTTGAGATCCAGAGTCACCATCCAGTGATCTTTGCCCAGCAGAGGTAAAAGCTGTTGTAACGTCAACATTTTGAACTTGGGAATGTCCAGATAAGTGTTGAGGATAGATAAATCCAAAATTGGTCTCCACGTGTTCCCCTTCTTTGGTACTAGGAACAGGCGAGAATAAAATCCTAGGCCCACTTCTGGCAGAGGGACCGGCTGTATGGCCCCTATTTGAAGCAGCAGAGAAATTTGTTTGTGAGCCTCTATTCTTTGCTGAGGAGGAACGTCTGGCATGCCTGTGAAAGGAGGCAAGGTATGGAAATAAAACTTGTAACCTTGGTGTATAATATCCAATACCCATCTGTCCTGGGTAATTAAACTCCAATTTTCTTTGAAGAGCGCCAACCTTCCTCCCAAAGGTGCTGCCAGACAAGAAGGCTCTGGCAGCTGAAAAGGTAGGTCATTGGGCCTGTTTACGAAAGGACTGGCCCCTGCCCTCACCAAGACTGTGCAGGTGAACTCCCTGTTCTAGGTCTGAAAGAGCCCTGAGCTCTGCCCCTACCACGCCTAGATCTTCCCTAGACTGTGAATCATAAGAAGGGCACGTCCACCCCTTAGCAGGCCAATTCCTGCTAAACTTGGAGGCTGAACTTGCAAAAAATCTTTAACAGCCTGCATAGACTTAGCCTTGTCTTCCATTTTCTTTAAGACTGCCTCCACAGGTGACCCAAACAACACATCAGACTGTAAAGGAGCATCTAAAATCCTTGTCTTAACATGGTCAGATAAATTCTAATCCCTCAGCCAGGCGTGCCTGCGAAGAACTGACCCAGTGGCAGCCACCCTAGACGAGGCCTGTACAGCATCAAAACCACATTGTAAAGAATGCTTACCCACCTGTTCAGAAACATGTACCAAATCTTGTAATTCTTTACACTCAATGCCTTCCGCCAGAGCATCTACCTTAGACTTCAATTGAGAAAGCAGATAGTTTTGATATTTCAACATGTGAAACTGGCAATTCAAAGCCCTCATAGCTAAGGTGGAAGAAGTATAGACTTTCTTTCCCCATCTATCCAAAGCTCTGGCCTCTATCTGGAGGAACCGGATTTTTACAACAGAGGCCTTGACGCCCTTAGGTCCCTGACTAACAGTTTCTGGGTCCGCCCTAGGACTCTTATAAAGATATTTATGAGCTTCAGGCACCCTGTAATACCTGTCCGGTTTAACAGGAGCAGGAGGCAAAGAATCAGGATTAAGTGAAGCCTCTGCAAACACATCTTCCACAACATCCAGAACAGGTGGTATAGCCAAAGGCCTATGCTGGGTAAAAGCAAAATTCCTAAGCCTTTTCCTGGAATCAGAGAAGTCCTGACCTTCCCACTTAAAATGTTCCCTCATGGAATGAAGAGTCTCTGAAAAGAAAAATCCTCTGGAGGAGAAGCAGAAGGAGTAGAATCATCCACATCAGAATCAGAATAAGGAGAATACTCCTGCAAGTCTTCAGTCAAGACTCTGAAACATCCAAGCCTGCTCAAAACTCCCCAACTCTGGTTCCACCCTAGGCCTCTTATCAGGAGGGGCAAAGAACCTCTAATCAAAGTAATTAAATTTTCTGCCATTTTAAGCATGTGCTTCTTGGGCACAGATCCTGATGAACTAGGAGTGACACCAACAGAAGCTAAACCTGGCCTGCCTCTGGGAGAAGCCTTGGAAACAGAAGGAGAGGGCCTAACCACCCTAGGAAGGGAGGGGAGTACAGTAACCTGAGAAGCCCCTTCAGCCTGACCTGCCTCCTGAGAGGCCACATCCTGCAATATCAAAGTCTCCCCCTGGGACGCCAGAGAAGCCTCCGGCGAAACCACCGGTTCCACTGACGCCTCTAAAGAACCGGCGTCCGCACGGACGACTCTTCTTGCCTGGGTTTAGCTGCTTTGTCTTTGCGCTTCTTGAAGAAGCGGGCGCCGGAGCATCCGACGGCATATTATAATTGCACCGCTTCAAGACCAACCTGGCACAATCTAACCTTCGCAATAGTGCGCTTATTGAACCTAGCACAAAAGCGACACCCAACAACGTCGTGCTCAGGCCCCAAACAAGGAATACACAAAGTATGATAATCTATATGGTATCTGTTTCCCACAAGAAATACAGTTATTCACTTTTTCTGACATCCGGTAAACCACTGAGGCAAGAAAAACTAAAATATTCCCCAACGGGTACTTAGCCAACTTTGACTCGGTCTGAAACTCCGAATTAAAATTTCAGAACGAACGGCACTTGCAACGCTGCTTCTGCATCGGACCATGCGGCAAAAAAGACTGAGGATATGACGTCGGTCATGCGCATTTGTACCCTGACGTCCTGATGTCAGTCTTAAGCGCCTTGACCGACGTCAGCCTAATACTTTGATATTCGGGCCGACCGAGGACAGCGGACTACCCAAGTGTAAGGACTGCAGCAATGTGAGATGAAGAACATCTCCAGATCCTGCTCCTTAAAATACAATCCCCTAGTAGCCTTTACCATGCAGCAGACTAAGATCAGCATGTTCCTCCTTTCCAATGATATGCTTGTCAAACACCATTTCACATTCCACCTTTAAATTTCAGCAGCTAAACAAAAATATGGATCATACCATTCTTGATGCAGAATCTTGTGGAAACAGATTTTTTTTTAAATCAGAAGAGTTTTCTTTATATAAGAAAAAAATACTAATACATTGGAAAAACACAAGAAACGAATTGTAGCCTCCCACTAACCTTTGACTAGATGATTATACAGCAGGAAGTGGCACAAATTTTCAAAACTACAGACATCTTGACCCATATTCTGCACCAGTTCATAAGGTCTTGGAATTTTTAGCATCTCTTTGATGCAGGGTTGTCGCCTTCAACTATATAGGTTCATCTAGCAGCAATTTCAAATTTTCATAATGGTCTAAGTGATACAGCTCTAATGTCATACAAACTTTGTAAAGCCTTTCTGAAAGGAACCTTATTGCTTTGGCCTCATACAAGGATCTGTCTACACCTTAGGACTTGAATCTGGTGCTGCAATCTTTAATTCCCTATTAGAACCATCCACAAATTGCAATTTGAAGTATTTATCCTGGAAAACCTAATTTCTGGTTGCCATTGCTTCTGCTAGGAGAATATTTGAATTACAGGCCTTATTTTGCAAGCCTCCTTAACTAATCTTTCATAAGGAAAGGGTGCGTTTGTGAACAAATCCTTCATTTTTACCAAAAGTAGTATTTGACATTAATATCAGACTATGCAACTTCCTGTATTTTTCCCAAATTTTCAAACAAAGGTGAATATTGTATGCATTTGCTAGAAGTTCACAAACTATTACGTTTTTACCATCACAGAACAAAGGAATTCAGAAAATCTAATCAGTTGTTCTTTTCTGCTACTCTGGACAAACCAGTTCCTAAGGTTAATTTGGCTAGATGGCTCAAGGACTGCATAACCTTAATTTATAACAAAGGGGAAGTGCAAATGCCAGGACCTGTAAAGTCATATTCTATGAGGGCAATAGCCACTTCCACAGTCTTCCATGCCAGAGCTTCTATAGATGATATATGTGCAATGGCTACTTGGGCATCCCTTTATTACTCATTACAAGCTGGATCTAGTCTCTAGGAGACAAGCATCTTTTGGTTCAATAGTGCTTAGGCATATTCTTCCCGTGAGACCTCCCAAGATTTTGGTAGCTAGGGCCTCTGTCCCACAGTCTTAAGTGAAGATTGACAACATAAGATAAAGAAGTTATATCTTCTCATAATCCGTTGTTGTCTATCTTCATTTATCCTTGACATCCCCAGCCTCATTTCCCCTGCCTTTTGGGCTTCTTGATGGAACAGATCTATCCCAATAGACTGGATTATTCTTTTATGAATACAGATATGGTCGCATTGCTGATCTATTATTTCCTGTCTATCACTGTTTTATGCAAAATTGACTAGGGTAGTCTTGAGAGGAGCATTCTGGGTAGAGCTAAACTCAAAAAGTTATTTTGAAGGCGCGAGTTGGAATAATGGACGAGTTGGTTCCGAGATACAGAACCAAACCTAACCCCACAGTCAAGGATAAGTGAAGATTGACAACACAGATGGAACATTGTGGTAAGACATAACCTCTCTTCCTGAGACAGAATGAGAATGGAGATAGGATAGGAGATGGCATCAGTTGCTAGTTGAAGATATTCTGTAGATAAGTTGTCAGCTGCTAGGATTGTAGGTCTAAATTTGCTGAGCAACTGTTTATGTATTAGTTTGGAGAGGTTTGAAGGAGAAGGTATCTGTGACTTCAGGTGCTAATGGGATGGTTCGAGGAAGAATGCTATTGTTTTTAGAAATATACAGTATTGAATTAGTGAAGTATGTGTTACTGTGTAGTTATACTATATTACTTATTATTGACCAGGCTGGAAGAGTCTTTTTATGATGAGCCAGAGTTTTTGTGGGTTATGATGTTTTTGCTGAATTTCACTATAGCATATTTTCTGTCTTGTTTAATCAGTTTTTTTTTCTTTGTTTCTAAGTTGTCAGTAGTGTTCTTGGTTGGCTTGAGTTTTATTGATATGCTACTGTGCCAAGGGTTTATCTCTTGAGTTTAAGTAGTAGTTTACTTTCTTTTGTTAGCCAAGGGGCATCATTTGATTTTATTCTTAGTCTGGCAAGGTGCTAGTTTACTATGCCAAGAAAAGTGGTATTAAAGTGAGCTACAACAGTATCTAGGACTAAAGTCCTAAGTGAAGTCCAGTTACAGAGTTGCAGGGTGAAAATGAAGGTTTGAGCATTAAAGTCTTTTTTTTTTTTTTTTTTTGTTATGGATTGTTGGAAGGTAGTGTTGGGTGGTGGTCACTGATGCTGTCTGGCAGGCAGCCGTTTAAGAGCCAATCTAGATTGCCTTTTTGTGGTTTTGTCTACTCTGGTTGCAGATTGCATTACTCCGGTTTAGCTGGTATTAAAGTCACCCAATATGATAATTTCTTGAGGAAATGTTGATGTCCAGTGGGGAATGTTTTCAATTAGAGGTTATTTCTGGGAGGAATATAAGTACCTATAATGGTAATGGTTAAGTATTTATTGGAGTTTATTTTGAGTTTGCTAAATTAATATTTTGGTGGTGTTGAATTCTGGGAAGTTTATTTCTAGAAGTTCTAATATGAGATTTTCTTTTATAAATAATGGCTATTCCACCTCCACATTTTTTTTCTTTCAAGCCTATATATGTTATAACCTGAGGGAGAATTTTGTTTATTTCTGATCTTAGCCAGGTTCCTGTTAGTACTGCGATGTTAGGGGGTAGTGTGAAAGGTATCTTAAGTATGCTCCTGAGATTCATGTTAAGGAGTAGTTGGTGTGCTCCTTTTGGCAAAGCATTTAATGCTCTGTGGGGCTGTAAGATAGGGGAGTTGAGGTTCCTGTAGATCAGTTTTGGGACCAGGGTTGAGGAATGTCACTACTAAGTTTGAGATGAGAAACTAAATGTAACAGAGAGATTTGTAATCAATTTATTATACTTGAGAAAAAATTGGAATGTAGATGTGAATACCTATATGCAATGTGTTCTATGTAGGTGACATTCTAGAGGTCTGACTATCTCAAGTTTGTGGGTAAGGGAATGATATGGTGTGGGAGGAAACAGTTTTAGATACTTGATAAGATGTTAGCTGACTGGCTAGAGAAAGGAGTATGAGGGGAAATTAGAAGTTATGTACCTACCATAACATTCCATGTTAGTTGTCTTCTCTCGCCTTCTTTCTTGCTGGATGGGTTCGGAGCCGATCCTCGGCTCGACTGCACTTGCTTTAGCTCGAGAACTCCTTTTACCAGCTCGAGGCAACCCTATATCCCATGATGCAAGGCGGAACTACCTCAGATCTCGTTTGGCAGCTAACTAACCTTGCTAAAGACTATCCTAACAGAAATAGGAACAATGGTTCCTAAAAGAAATCCTCCTAACAACGCATCGAGGAAACAATCTAATAGGAACTCTCCAAGATCTGTCCAGGCCAGGGGAAGGAGGGATGCAAGAAAGAAGAGAAGACAACTAACATGGAACGTTATGGTAGGTACATAACTTCTAAATGTTAAGTTGTCAATCTCGCCTTCATTCTTGCTGGATGGGACCGCGTCCCTAGCACCTGTATCCCGGGTGGCTCAATGGAACAGACTCTTGAGAACTGTGGAACCAAAACTGGCCCTATCTCTAGAGGCCAAGTCCAACTTGTAATGAGAGACAAAGGTATGAGGTGTGGCCCAAGTAGCTGCTGCACAAATGGTATAGGTTCATAGGTTCATACTAGGCTATCTGCCCGAGGGCATTTACAAGCCTAGCCCATAGTTTTGTGGCTTACGCCACCCCTTTAGTATGGGGAACTATACCCATTATTTTGCTGTGCCTCTGTTGAGCAGTGACACTGAGGTAATCCCTGGGGTATATCTGCGATCTCCCATCCATTGGTCAAGATTTCTCTTGAACAAGGCCAGCGAGGTGCTCTGCCTCACATATACCGGGATTTTATTCCACAGCATAGGGAGTCTTTGGGTGATGTATCAATGGGTAGTCTATCCTGAAAAGCTGCAGAAGTGGATAGACTCCTGGTTGAGTGTGCTTTTGGCTTAGAAGATAGCTGTTTGCCCCTGAGAGAGTACACATAGGAAATAGTGGAAGTCAACCATCTGGATAAGGTCACTTTAGATACTGGAAGACCTATCCTGTTTTCTGCATAGGAGACAAATAATTGGTCCGATTTTCTGAATTGTTTAGTTCTATGCAAATAGTGCCTGAGCTGACGATGGACATCCAAAAAATGCAGTTTCTGTTCAGCTCTGTCGGAATAGTTTGGGAAAAAGACTGGTAGATCTATAGATTGGTTAATGTTGGTTTGAGATACGACTTTGGGAAGAAAGGAAGGGTTAGTTCTTAATGATACCCTGTCCTTATGAAAAACCAAATAAGGGGAACGGATGCAGAGAGCTTGAATCGCGAAACCCTTCTTGCAGAAGTGACAGCCAGTAAAAATATAGTTTTCCAGGTCAATAACTTCAAAGAACATGAAGCAGACGGTTCAAGGGAGGTAGTATCAAGGATGCCAACATTAAGTTTAGATCCCATTGCGGAGGAGGATGCTTTAAAGGTGGTTTTAGGAAGAAAACTCCTCTAAGAAAGGCCTTGCATAACCTATGAGACATAATGTTATTGTCATGCAGGCCAACATGATACTTAGAAATAGCAGCCAGTTGTACTTTGACTGTAGATGACGAGGATCCTGAATGAAAAACCTCCGCCAGGAAATCTAAAACCGAATGTACAGGAGCAGTAAAGGGTCAATATTTCTGAATTAGCCCAAATAGAAAAACGCCGCCACTTGCTAGCATAAACAGTCCTAGTGGACTGACTTCAAGGAAGAGACTAAAATGTCTCTGACTGAGTCCAAAATCATCGGTAGCCTGGCTAGGTAGAAAGTGGAGCAACCAAGCAGTGAGGTTGAGAGAATGAATGGCCCGGTGCTGCTGACCGATTGGTGGATCAAGAGATCCGAACTGGGTCCAGATGCCAGGGCTGCACCAGAAGGTGACGATGCAGAGACGGACCCCAAATTTGTCGAGGCCAACATGGGGCAATGAGGATCAACTTGCCTCTCAAAACGGTGGCCTCCTGAATGACTTGTGGAATCAAGGGAAAAGGAGGAAAAGCGACAGAAGTCCCAGGGCCAATCCTGGGTTAGAGAGTCTCTCAGAGGTTGGCCTGGAAGGAAAAGAGAGTGAAGAAATCGGGCACTTGTTGTTTTGAGGAGTAGCAAAAGATCGCAACAAGGAGTGCCCCACTTCAGAAAAATCTGATCCACTACAGATTGATTGAGAGACCACCGTGAGGCATCAGAATGGATCTGCTCAGCCTGTCCGCTAATAGGTTGGACCTGCCGGGATGTGCGCTATCAGAAACCGCTGAGAAGAGATCGCCCACTGCCAAAGTCTGAGAGCTTCTCGACATAACGGATAGGACCTGGTCCCGCCTGCTTGTTGATGTACCAGACTACGGACATGTTGTCCGTCTGTACTGCAATAGTCCCGTGGGAAGAAAGTCGTTGAGGGCTTGCAACGTTAAAAGCACTGCTCTCATCTCCAGGACATTTATGTGCAGATGGTATTCTATGGGTTGCCACGTCCCGTGGACCATCCTGCCCTGATAATGCCCCCCCCACCCGATCAGAGAGGCATCCGTAGTGACTGTGGCAACTGGAGGAGGGGAATAAAGGGTCGGCCCTGATGAAGAAGAGGGGAAGATATCCACCAGTTCAGATGAGCTTGGCACGACTGTGTTACCAAGATTTCGTGCCTCATCGGGAGACTGTGGTACGACCACTGCGTGAATAGCATCCACTGCAGAAGACGCATGCGGAAGCGAGCCAGTGGTAGAAGAACAATGGCCGCAGCCATAAGACCTAGAACCTTCAGTATAAATCTGGCTTTGATCTTGTTGCTTTGCAAAAGAAGCCGAACAAATTTTTGGATGTCCAGAATTCTTTGATCTGTTAGTCTGGCTAACATTTTGACGGTGTTTAATTCTGCGCCTATAAAGGTGATAGATTGGCAAGGCAGCAGAGAAGATTTTTCGAAGTTTACTGAAATTCCCAAACTCCTGCAAAGCTGTAGCGTGTAGTCTCTGGACTGAAGAAGCTGACACTTGGTGGTGGCGGAGAGGAGCCAGTCGTCCAAATAGGGAAACACCTGGAATCCTCGACGTCTCAGATGAGCTGTGACCACTGCCATGCATTTGGTAAACACTCTGGGGCTGAAGTGAGGCCAAGGGCAGGCTCTGAATTGGTAATGACTGATCCCTAGCCGAAGCGGAGAAACCTTCTGGAGCCGCCTGTGAATCTTTATGTGATAGCACGCATCCTGAAGGTCTATAGAGCACATCCAGTTGTCCTTGCCCAGAAAGGGCAGAATGGACTGAAGCGTGACCATCCGGAATCTTGCCTTCTTGACAAATCTGTTCAGATTGCTCAGGTCTAATATTGGTCTCAATCTCCGTCCTTTGGGGACCAAAAGAATCTGGAGTAGACGCGGATCCTACCTGGTCTGCTGGCACAGTCTGGACGGCTCTTTTTCTAGGAGCTTTGAAACCTCCTGTTCTGCCAAATCCCTTTGACCGGGTGAGATGTCTGGAAGGGATTGAAGAGTAATGGGAAACCTTCAAGGGGATTTTGTAACCTTGGATATAATTGACTGTACCCACATCTCTTGAGATAGGGATTGCCAGGCTACTGGGTACAGCGAAATCCTTCCCCGACTGCCTCCAAGGGTGGGACAGTCGGGCAACACCTCAGGGATGCTGAAAAGGCTTCTCAGGAAGAGACTCCTGTTGCCCTGGTTCTGAGGACCCCCTGCCTCTAGGGCTGCTGCCTATTATTGTTACCCCTCTGCCTCTGGGGGTAAACTGACCACGTGTGTCCGGTGTAGCTCCTGGGCTTTACGGAACCACATCTCCCCTTCTGACCCTTGGGGTATGGTCTAGAAGGAGTGGAAAACTGACTCCAACGGCAGAAAGAGTTTTACCGTCCTGCTCACACCTGGTCAAGGTATCCTTCACCTGAGGTCCGAACAAAGCGAACCATCAAAGGGGGTATTAGTGAAGGACGCCTTAAAGGGGTCCATAAAATTACAAAGCCGCATCCAGGCTTGGCGTCTAAGAGCAACTCCTGTGCCTGCGTTCTGCTCGCTCCATCGGCCGCATAGGATATGAGCCAGCATGGAGGAGTTAGATATGGAATTCAGGATAGCAAGCTGCGAGGCAATCTTTCCTGAGCCCCAGCAGCAGAAGGATCCTGGACTACTTCTCCCAGTTCCTTGAGAACATCTCGTTGAAGCCTGGTGAAGTGACAAAGATAATTCAGCTAATCTATAGCAAAGGTCGCTGAAGAAAACATCCGCTTTCCATACCTGTCCATGGTCCTAGAGTCCTTATTAGGGAGGATGGACAGGTACTGAAGGATCCCGCCAATTCCTTCTTAGTGGCAGCCGCCACCACCATAGCATCCACCGGAACACCCTTGGAAAGGAACTGTTTGTCCCAAGGGGCCGTAATGAATTTGTATGGTCTTCTGGGACAGGTTCCACAGAATCTGGAGCTGCCCACTACGAGCCACTACCTGCATGAGTGGGTCGAAGGCGGAGACACCCAGGAGGTGGAGGTCGGGATCCAAAGCCTCCAGGTATACAGACTCATCCTCGGAGGGGTCAATGGAGGGCCAATTCCCCTCTGTTTGAGGAGCTCAAGGATGTCTGAAAAGAGAGACATCCTCAGAGGGGACCGTGGGGAACCTCCGACTCATCTAAGTCGGTATCAGATGTAGTAGACTCAGGGAGTCTGTGTGTTTCCTCTTACGCCCTCTTCCGAGGGGTTCCCCTGCAGGATCAGGAGAAACCTCGAAGAGGAGGAAATTCCCAGTGGGGAAACCTGGGGCAATGGATCCCTGGGCCTGTGAGCAAGAGGTTGGCAAGAGGCATCTGCAGGCACTGAAGAGGGAGGAGCTAGAGGGATGGACCGCTGACCAGGCTCAGAGGCCAGGACACTCATCACCTCAAAGGCTCCTCTCCCGGGAGGCCGGAACACACCCGCTCAAGAAACAGGAATGGCCGGCTCCAAAGAGAGAAGGCTCGAGGTCGATGTCGGCGCCGAGCTTACCAAAGCAAGCCCCGAGAGGGAGAGCGGGTCGACAAGGGTCCGATGCCACTAGCCCCCTCGGAGCCGACAGTGGAAACCCGACGACCGGATCCCTCAAGGAAGGTCTCAAGGAGGAGATCGGAGCCGAGGACGCACGGAGCCGGCGATGTATCGCTCCGCATCAAACAGTCGCTGTCCAGAGAAGCTCCGCCCGAACTGCGGTGTGGAGTCGGAGGAGGAAGTTCAAGGATTGGGGCTATAGCGAAGTCTGTTGAGACGGGCTATGGAGCATTTGCCAGTGCCTGAGACTTCAACAGCCTGCTTACCACCCTCTCTAAATCGTGGTCAGACAGCCTGGAAGATCTCAAGATCGGCTCCGATGGCTCGCTCCGACAAAAGAGGAGACCCGGAGCAGTGGATACTCAGTATAGAAGGGGACCGGGATCTCTTACGGGTCGGGCCATCGGAGCCGGTCCCTTGAACCCCAGATGGAGCCGAGGATATCTCGCCCGATGCTGGATAAAGTGTCGGCTCCAGCCGGAGCCGACAAGGCCACAGTAGTCAGGGTATCGGAGCCGGTCGGCGCCGAACCCACTACTTGAACAGCAGATGTGGCTCCAGCCGAGCCGGCGTCGGCCCGACGGAGCCGAGCCACGGAGGAGGCTTGGACACTGTAGCCTGAGCCTTCGGTGGTTTAGGTGGTTTTCCTGACCCTATTTTAGGAGGACAACATTCTGGCTTAAGTAAGCCTCGGAGGATGAGTTTATTCCTCCTTTCCTGCAGGACTCTCTGGCTAAAAGCATGACATAAAGCACAGGAGTCCTGTAGGTGCAAAGGCCCCAGGCAATAAACACAAGTGTGACCGCCTGTCAGAGACATTTTCTGACAGCACTGGTCACACTTTTGAAGCCTGAGACCTTGCCTTCCTTTGACATCCTAGGAGGATGGAAACACTAACAATCCCAACAAACACTCAAATCAATCCCTTACACAAACACACAGGAAGGGAATAACTAATGGGAAGTAGGCCTGACTAAAAAACTTTAGACTAAAGATTATAAAAGTTTGAAAACAAGGGAATAGGGTGGGCTGTAACTAACTACAGACTAAACTGACACTAAAAGGGAAAAATAAACCCTAACTACTTTTTCTTATTTTACAAAGAAAACTTACCTCAGCTGGCAAAGGAGACCTCTTTCGCTAAGCGGCAAACGAGATCTGGGGTAGTTCCGCCTTGCATCATGGGATATAGGGTTGCCTCGAGCTGGTAAAAGGAGTTCTCGAAAGGCTAAAGCAGTGCCGAGTCGGAGCCGAGGAACGGCTCGAACCCATCCAGCAAGAATGAAGGCTAGATTGACAACTTAACATTTGTGTACAGCAATAACATTTTTAGGTGCTTGGAATACTGTGAAGTTACCATTAAAATTAGTATTGGAAAGAGCCAAGTGTTGACTTAAGTGGGTTGGGGTGTTGAATTTATTATAGAAGGGAAGTGTAGTGAGGTGAAGTAATTAGTAGCAGATTAAACTGGATAAGGAGAGGTAGAAGGTGGCGCCACGGTGGTTCAGTGGTTAGCATTGTCGCCTCACAGCAAGAGGTTCTGTTCGATCTCGGCTGGGGTGCCTTCTGTGTGGAGTCTGCATGTCCTCCTGTGGTCGCGTGGGTTTCCTCTGGTGCTCTGGTTTCCTCCCACATCCCAAAGACATGCTGCAGGTGATTGGACACTCTAAATTGGCCGTGGGTGTGAGAGTGTGTGTGTATGTGCCTTCTGTGGAAGGTTGGGCGCGGGCTGGCAACTCAACACTGTAAAAACTCCAGTGCCAATCCTGAGCGGACAGGTGATCCGGCTGTGGCAACCCTCACCGGAAAAGCCGAAAGAAGAAAAGAGGTAGAAGGTGGGGATAGGTAAGTGATGAATGAGTAAGTAGATAAAGGGTGAGATTAGTGTGGGTGTGGAATATGTGGTGCTGTTTGGTGGGGGTGGTTAGTGTGAAATAAGTTTAGATGCACTGGGGACTGGGTGGGAATGAGTGGAGTGAGCCCGAGTGGAGCAGGCAGAACCTGGTCACCAAGCAAAGGAAGCTGCAGAAAACTATCAGAACTAGAATGCTGCAGGTCAGTGCCAGTATTCCAGGATAACACACTATAGCCTATACCAGCTGGAGGAGATAGTGTAGTTTAAGATTCCTGCTTAGTTTGTAGAGCACATCCTTATTGTAGTGTATGGAAAATAGTGTTATCTTGTTTATTAGGGTAAGCATTTGTGTGGTACAAATGTTATCAAACTACTTTGTTCACTTGGGAGAAAAAGAAAAGTGGGAGATGGGGGGGGCTAGCAATAGAGTCCCATCTAGTGTGCATGTCACTTCCCAGCTTCAACTCAATTACAAAATAGAATTTAACTTAAAAGCTGCATCTCAGTTGGGATAAGACATGCATTGCTGAACTTGAGTGCATTTTCTCAACTTAGGGTGACGTTCCTGCAGGTGAAAGGTGAATTTCAAGAGGTGTCCAAACCCAGATGGGGGGAGGGACCACTCATGATTTTAAGATTAAGGTTTGAGGTAACTGTAAAAGAAGAAGAGATTGAGAAAGGGATTAGAAGGTAAGCTTGAGGTAAATAGAAAACGATGTTAAGTAGCTTATAGCTCTGCTCGACAGGGGCACAGGAAAATAACTTTCTTGGGGGGCTTAAGCCAGGGAACCTTGTTGGCTAGGCTTACTTAGGCCCTTGGGCCAATAGCCTAGTACCTACCTCTGAACCTATAAGCAGGGACAACTTGATAATCTATACGACAAATAGTGCAGCTAAAAAAAAGTGGGAGTAGGTACCTCTACCACCTCTTCCTTTCCTCTATCTCCAACCACTCTCAATTCTTACAGTCTCAAACAACCTACCTTTTTTCAATTCCTAGATCCCCTTTTCCAAAGGAAGAAAAATAGAGGGGGGATAGGTGTATGAAGAGTAATATAAAGGTGTTTATGGAATAGTGTTTGTCGGGAATGAATAGAATGCACTGGGTGGGGGATGAGTGGAGTGAGCCCGAGTGGAGCAGGCAGAACCTGGTCACCAAGCAAAGGAAGCTGCAGTAAAGGGGTCAATATTTCTGGAATTGCCCAAATAGAAAAACGTCGCCACTTGCTAGCATAAACAGTCCTAGTGGACGACTTCAAGGAAGAGACTAAAATGTCTCTGACTGAGTCCAAAATCATCGGTAGCCTGGCTAGGGTAGAAAGTGGAGCAACCAAGCAGTGAGGTTGAGAGAATGAATGGCCCGGTGCTGCTGACCCGATTGGTGGATCAAGAGATCCGGAACTGGGTCCAGATGCCAGGGCTGCACCAGAAGGTGACTATGCAGAGACGGAAACCAAATTTGTCGAGGCCAATATGGGGCAATGAGGATCAACTTGGCTCTCAACGCGGTGGCTTTCTGAATGACTTGTGGCATCAAGGGAAAAGGAAAAGCGTAGAAGTCCCGGGCCAATCCTGGGTTAGAGAGTCTCTCAGAGGTTGGCCTGGAAGGGAAAAGAGAGTGAAGAAATCGGGGCACTTGTTGTTTTGAGGAGTAGCAAAAAGATCGCAACAAGGAGTGCCCCACTTCAGAAAAATCTGATCCACTACAGATTGATTGAGAGACCACTCGTGAGGCATCAGAATGGATCTGCTCAGCCTGTCCGCTAATAGGTTGGACCTGCGGGGGATGTGCGTTGCTATCCGAAACGCTGAGAAGAGATCGCCCACTGCCAAAGTCTGAGAGCTTCTCGACATAACGGATAGGACCTGGTCCCGCCCTGCTTGTTGATGTACCAGACTACGGACATGTTGTCCGTCTGTACTGCAATAGTCCCGTGGGAAGAAAGTCGTTGAGGGCTTGCAACGTTAAAAGCACTGCTCTCATCTCCAGGACATTTATGTGCAGATGGTATTCTATGGGTTGCCACGTCCAGTGGACCATCCTGCCCTGATAATGCCCCCCACCCGATCAGAGAGGCATCCGTAGTGACTGTGGCAACTGGAGGAGGGAATAAAGGGTCGGCCCTGATGAAGAAGAGGGAAGATATCCACCAGTTCAGATGAGCTTGGCACGACTGTGTTACCAAGATTTCGTGCCTCATCGGGAGACTGTGGTACGACCACTGCGTGAATAGCATCCACTGCAGAAGGCATGCGAAGCGAGCCAGTGGTAGAAGAACAATGGCGCAGCCATAAGACCTAGAACCTTCAGTATAAATCTGGCTTTGATCTTGTTGCTTTGCAAAAGAAGCCGAACAAATTTTGGATGTCCAGAATTCTTTGATCTGTTAGTCTGGCTAACATTTTGACGGTGTTTAATTCTGCCTATAAAGGTGATAGATTGGCAAGGCAGCAGAGAAGATTTTTTGAAGTTTACTGAAATTCCCAAACTCCTGCAAAGCTGTAGCGTGTAGTCTCTGGACTGAAGAAGCTGACACTTGGTGGTGGCGGAGAGGAGCCAGTCGTCCAAATAGGGAAACACCTGGAATCCTCGACGTCTCAGATGAGCTGTGACCACTGCCATGCATTTGGTAAACACTCTGGGGGCTGAAGTGAGGCCAAAGGGCAGGGCTCTGAATTGGTAATGACTGATCCCTAGCCGAAAGCGGAGAAACCTTCTGGAGCGTCTGTGAATCTTTATGTGATAGTACGCATCCTGAAGGTCTATAGAGCACATCCAGTTGTCCTTGCCCAGAAAGGGCAGAATGGACTGAAGCGTGACCATCGGAATCTTGCCTTCTTGACAAATCTGTTCAGATTGCTCAGGTCTAATATTGGTCTCCAATCTCCCGTCCTTTGGGGACCAAAAGAATCTGGAGTAGACGCCGGATCCTACCTGGTCTGCTGGCACAGTCTGACGGCTCTTTTCTAGGAGCTTTGAAACCTCCTGTTCTGCCAAATCCTTTGACCGGGTGAGATGTCTGGAAGGGATTGAAGAGGTACGGGAAACCTTTCGAAGGGGATTTTGTAACCCTTGGATATAATAGACTGTACCCACATCTCTTGAGATAGGGATTGCCAGGCTACTGGGTACAGCGAAATCCTTCCCCCGACTGCCTCCAAGGGTGGACAGTCGGGCAACACCTCAGGGATGCTGAAAAGGCTTCTCAGGAAGAGACTCCCTGTTGCCCTGGTTCTGAGGACCCCCCCTGCCTCTAGGGCGTCTATTATTGTTACCTCCTCTGCCTCTGGGGGTAAACTGACCACGTGTGTCCGGTGTAGCTCCTTGGGCTTTACGGAACCACATCTCCCCCCCCTTCTGACCCTTGGGGTATGGTCTAGAAGGAGTGGAAAACTGGACTCCAACGGCAGAAAGAGTTTTACCGTCCTGCTCACACCTGGTCAAGGTATCCTTCACCTGAGGTCGAACAAAGCCGAACCATCAAAGGGGTATTAGTGAAGGGCGCCTTAAAGGGTCCGCAAAATTACAAAGCCGTATCCAGGCTTGGCGTCTAAGAGCAACTCCTGTGCCTGCGGCCCTGCTCGCTCCATCGGCCGCATAGGATATGAGCCGCATGGAGGAGTTAGATATGGAATTCAGGATAGCAAGCTGCGAGGCAATCTTTTCCTGAGCCCCAGCAGCAGAAGGATCCTGGACTACTTCTCCCAGTTCCTTGAGAACATCTCGTTGAAGCCTGGTGAAGTGACAAAGATAATTCAGCGAGCATAGCAAAGGTCGCTGAAGAAAACATCCGCTTTCCGTACCTGTCCATGGTCCTAGAGTCCTTATTAGGAGGATGGACAGGTACTGAAGGATCCGCCAATTCCTTCTTAGTGGCAGCCGCCACCATAGCATCCACGGAACACCCTTGGAAAGGAACTGTTTGTCCGAAGGGGCCGTAATGAATTTGGATGGTCTTCTGGGGACAGGTTCCACAGAATCTGGAGCTGCCCGCCTACAAGCCACTACCTGCATGAGTGGGTCGAAGGCGGAGACACCCAGGAGGTGGAGGGTCGGGATCCAAAGCCTCCAGGTATACAGACTCATCCTCGGAGGGGTCAATGGAGGGCCAATTCCCCCTCTGTTTGAGGAGCTCAAGGATGTCTGAAAAAGAGACATCCTCAGAGGGGACCGTGGGAACCCTCCGACTCATCTAAGTCGGTATCAGATGTAGTAGACTCAGGGGAGTCTGTGTGTTTCCTCTTACGTCCTCTTCCGAGGGGGTTCCCCTGCAGGATCAGGAGAAACCTCGGAAGAGGAGGAAATTCCCAGTGGGGAAACCTGGGGCAATGGATCCCTGGGCCTGTGAGCAAGAGGTTGGCAAGAGGCATCTGCAGGCACTGAAGAGGGAGGAGCTAGAGGGATGGACCGTTGACCAGGCTCAGAGGCCAGGACACTCCTCATCACCTCAAAGGCTCCTCTCCCCGGGAGGCCGGAACACACCCGCTCCGAAGAAACAGGAATGGCCGGCTCCAAAGAGAGAAGGCTCCGAGGCCGATGTCGGCGCCGAGCTTACCAAAGCCGAAGCCCGAGAGGAGAGCGGGTCGGACAAGGGTCCGATGCCACTAGCCCCTCGGAGCCGACAGTGGAAACCCGGCGACCGGATCCCTCAAGGAAGGTCTCAAGGAGGAGATCGGAGCCGAGGGCGGAGCCGAAGGATGTATCGGCTCCGGCATCGAAACAGTCGCTGTCCAGAGAAGCTCCGGCTCCGAACTCCGGTGTGGAGTCGGAGGAGGAAGTTCAAGGATTGGGGCTATAGCCGAAGTCTGTTGAGACGGGCTATGGAGCATTTGGGCCAGTGCCTGAGACTTCAACAGCCTGCTTACCACCCTCTCTAAATCGTGGTCAGACAGCCTGGAAGATCTCGAAGATCGGCTCCGATGGCTCCGCTCCGACAAAAGAGGAGACCCGGAGCAGTGGATACTCAGTATAGAAGGGGACCGTGATCTTTTACGGGTCGAAGCCATCAGGGCCGAAGTCCCTTGAACCCCAGATGGAGCCGAGGATATCTCGGCTCCGATGCTGGATAAAGTGTCGGCTCCAGCCGGAGCCGACAAGGCCACAGTAGTCAGGGTATCGGAGCCGGTCGGCGCCGAACCCACTACTTGAACAGCAGATGTATTGGCTCCAGCCGGAGCCGATGTCGGCTCCGACGGAGCCGGAGCCACCGGAGGAGGCTTGGACACTGTAGCCTGAGCCTTCGGTGGTTTAGAAGGTTTTCCTGACCCTAATTTAGGAGGAGAACATTCTGGCTTAAGTAAGCCTCGGAGGATGAGTTTATTCCTCCTTTCCTGCAGGACTCTCTGGCTAAAAGCATGACATAAAGCACAGGAGTCCTGCAGGTGCAAAGGCCCCAGGCAATAAACACAAGTGTGACCGTCTGTCAGAGACATTTTCTGACAGCACTGGTCACACTTCTTGAAGCCTGAGACCTTGCCTTCCTTTGACATCCTAGGAGGATGGAAACACAAACAATCCCAACAAACACACAAATTAATCCCTTACACAAACACACAGGAAGGGAATAACCAATGGGGAAGTAGGCCTGACTAAAAAACTTTAGACTAAAGATTATAAAAAGTTTGAAAACAAGGGAATAGGGTGGGCTGTAACTAACTACAGACTAAACTGACACTAAAAGGGAAAAATAAACCCCTAACTACTCTTTTTCTTATTTTACAAAGAAAAACTTACCTCAGCTGGCAAAGGAGACCTCTTTCGCTAAGCGGCAAACGAGATCTGAGGTAGTTCCGCCTTGCATCATGGGATATAGGGTTGCCTCGAGCTGGTAAAAGGAGTTCTCGAGCTAAAGCAAGTGCCGAGTCGGAGCCGAGGAACGGCTCCGAACCCATCCAGCAAGAATGAAGGCGAGATTGACAACTTAACATTTGTGTACAGCAATAACATTTTTAGGTGCTTGGAATACTGTGAAGTTACCATTAAAATTAGTATTGGAAAGAGCCAAGTGTTGACTTAAGTGGGTTGGGGTGTTGAATTTATTATAGAAGGGAAGTGTAGTGAGGTGAAGTAATTAGTAGCAGATTAAACTGGATAAGGAGAGGTAGAAGGTGGCGGCCACGGTGGTTCAGTGGTTAGCATTGTCGCCTCACAGCAAGAGGTTCTCCGGTTCGATCCTCGGCTGGGGTGCCTTCTGTGTGGAGTCTGCATGTCCTCCCTGTGGTCGCGTGGGTTTCCTCTGGTGCTCTGGTTTCCTCCCACATCCCAAAGACATGCTGCAGGTGGATTGGACACTCTAAATTGGCCGTAGGTGTGAGAGTGTGTGTGTGTATGTGCCTTCTGTGGAAGGTTGGGCGCCGGGCTGGCAACTCAACACTGTAAAAAAAACTCCAGTGCCAATCCTGAGCGGACAGGTGATCCGCTGTGGCAACCCCTCACCGGGAAAAGCCGAAAGAAGAAAAAGAGGTAGAAGGTGGGGATAGGTAAGTGATGAATGAGTAAGTAGATAAAGGGTGAGATTAGTGTGGGTGTGGAATATGTGGTGCTGTTTGGTGGGGGTGGTTAGTGTGAAATAAGTTTAGATGCACTGGGGACTGGGTGGGAATGAGTGGAGTGAGCCCGAGTGGAGCAGGCAGAACCTGGTCACCAAGCAAAGGGAAGCTGCAGAAAACTATCAGAACTAGAATGCTGCAGGTCAGTGCCAGTATTCCAGGATAACACACTATAGCCTATACCAGCTGGAGGAGATAGTGTAGTTTAAGATTCCTGCTTAGTTTGTAGAGCACATCCTTATTGTAGTGTATGGAAAATAGTGTTACCTTGTTTATTAGGGTAAGCATTTGTGTGGTACAAATGTTATCAAACTACTTTGTTCACTTGGGAGAAAAAGAAAAGTGGGAGATGGGGGGGGCTAGCAATAGAGTCCCATCTAGTGTGCATGTCACTTCCCAGCTTCAACTCAATTACAAAATAGAATTTAACTTAAAAGCTGCATCTCAGTTGGGATAAGAAATGCATTGCTGAACTTGAGTGCATTTTCTCAACTTAGGGTGACGTTCCTGCAGGTGAAAGGTGAATTTCAAGAGGTGTCCAAACCCAGATGGGGGGAGGGACCACTCATGATTTTAAGATTAAGGTTTGAGGTAACTGTAAAAGAAGAAGAGATTGAGAAAGGGATTAGAAGGTAAGCTTGAGGTAAATAGAAAACGATGTTAAGTAGCTTATAGCTCTGCTCGACAGGGGCACAGGAAAATAACTTTCTTGGGGGGCTTAAGCCAGGGAACCTTGTTGGCTAGGCTTACTTAGGCCCTTGGGCCAATAGCCTAGTACCTACCTCTGAACCTATAAGCAGGGACAACTTGATAATCTATACGACAAATAGTGCAGCTAAAAAAAAGTGGGAGTAGGTACCTCTACCACCTCTTCCTTTCCTCTATCTCCAACCACTCTCAATTCTTACAGTCTCAAAACAACCTACCTGTCTAGTCTGTCTCCTATACTCTACCTCCCCTACATCGCCTACTAGCCATTCTTACTATCCTTTCGTTTCCACACACCTATACAACTAGATCCTACCCACTTTAAAAAGGCATCTGCCTAACTATTAACTCATTTTGCTCTAAGCAGCTTAAATAATATTGTAACTAGTCACATTTTCTTCTGCTAATTGTTTAAAACCTTGTTTGTAACAACTCACATACTTGTCTGCCAATTGTTAATACTCTGTATAACTGAGGAGCTGTTTTTCTCTCCAGGTCTCTGCTTGTAAGATCCCATAGCTGATTGTTACTACTATGTTACTAAAATTAATAAATTGTTTTCTAGTCTTGAGGAGCTTTTCTTCTCAGGTCTCTGCTGAAAATGAGCCAAAAGCTCAGCCAGACTAACCCGGTTAACAAATGTAAAATAAAATAAATAAATCAAATAAATAAAAAGTATAAATTTCCAGTAAAATACATGGCTTGCAGAGGAGAAACTTTAATAAAAAGGAAAGCTCTTTAAGAGAGGAAGGTGTTATTTACTTAAGGAAAACTTTCCAGGTGGGCAGATCAAAAGAATGTGGTTACATTTTATAGTAGTTATTAACATTAAAATCAGCTCACCTCTTGCCTTAGTTTTTCTACCACAGCATCCATATCCCGTTGACTGTACTTGAGTACTTCAAAAATGGCATCTTCAGAACTGTTAGGCAGGCACTACACAAAGAACAAAAGCATTATGAATGGACGGAGTAAATAGAATTACAAACGTTAACTCTCCTAGAGACAAATTCAAGGTGCACAGTCACATTAAAGTCTGATTTTTTTTTTTGGTACTGGAAAACTGATAACATGTAAATATTCAGAAAGCATTTTGACTTGCAACAGTTTTGCTCCTTATTTCTACACCAAGTGTGACAAACTCAAGTAACTGTGCTCATCTTATACAGCCACCTCTAAGCAAAGGTGGTAAGGTGATGCCAACTGGGCAGTGTCAATAACCCAGCAACACAATGGATTTCTAAGAAAAAAAACTCTAATGCACAAGTCAGAAGTCTGTACACTGGGGATTTTTGACAAACAAGAGGTTAAGCATAAACCTTTATGTCACACAGTGGATAGCTAAGTGGCTCACAGACAGGATCCAGGAAATTAGAACTGGGGAGTCCACCTCTAGAAAGAGGTCAGTCACAAGCAGATTTCCTCAGGAATCAGACCTGGAACTGCTCCTTTTTTGGCATTCACTTATCTGAAGTCAAGGCCAATGTCAAGGGCATTTAGCTGAATAAATTTCAGATTATTGCAGTCACAAACTCCAACAGACACTAATGTTCTCCAGGAAGGGCTGACAGCTTGTGTCAGAGACATGGACTAAAGCTAAAGCCCAAGAAATGCATAACCATATCCTTCAGGAAGCCTACCAGTCCTGGTAACTATGATATTGACAATATACCCACCCCTAAGAGTTGACCCAGCAGTCAGGGAATGGGGACATATAGATAGCAATCCTGCCTTTTACCATCACTTGTCTACAACTGTGAGGAAATCATTCTATGTTGTGCAACTTGTAAACAGACGTATTGCATCTAGGTCTAACGAGGTCATTGTTCCACTGTATTCAGCATTCAGACCTATCATTTAGTAAAATGTCATCTTTGGTATGTACCTAATCAGCCACATCCAACATCTGGAACATCCACAGAGGCTCATCACTAAAAGAATACAAGACATAAGTTTTAGGGATGAATGACAAAGATGGAGCAGGAAATATGGTCATGTGCCTGGTCTAGACAGAAAACGCAACGGTCGTGGGTGTCTTTTATGCTTAATCTGATCTCCACATCGACATTTACATTTCTTAGCTGACATTGTTTAAAGTAAAAGGCAGCTAACCAAGCTTCAAGTAACAATAGCAGTAAGAAATCCCCAACGGGGTACTTCGCTTTAGACGTCTTGATAAAGAGAAGCAATGCTCTCGATTTAACGTTCGACTGTGGCAGAAAAGATGTTCTTCGTGTTTCACTGTTGCAGTCCTTACATTTGGGTAATCTGCTGGCAGGGTGCCCTCAGTCGGCCTGATTAATAAAGTCTTGGGTCCTGCGTTGCTTGCTGTCCCTTCTTCCATGACGCCAGGTCATCAGGGGTATAAAACATGCAGCTGACACCATTACATCAGTCTTTCTTGCCATGCGGTGCCCGAAGCAGAAGCAGTTTGCAAGTGCCGGTCGGCAGACTCCTGAAATTTTAGTTTTAGAACCGAAGTCTTCAACTAAAAAGCTAAGTACCCCGTTGGGGAAACTTTTTCTTGCTCTTTACCGATGTCAGTAAAAGTTAATAATTGCATTACTTGTGGGAAGCAAATACCTCATAAGGATTTTCATTTGTACTGCATTCCCTGCCTAGGCCCAGACCACAACGTACCTTGCTGTTGGTTTTGTGCTAAATTTAATCAACGCACTATTAAACGTCGGTATATTTTTGCATCTAAATATTTTGGACCACGCTTTATCCAGAAATGTCGGATAGCAATCCGACTACCGGAATACCTACAAAATGCAAACAAAAAGGCAGACCGTCGAGGTCCAAAACTACACTTCTCCTAAGTCAGACGGCAGTTCACTGGTACTCAGTGAGGCGCTTTTGCAGCCCCTGTTACCCGCTACTTCTGATTCGCAGGCCTCTACTGAGACCCATTTAGACTCCAGTATGCCACGAGATGCTTCAATTATGGAACCTGCGGATGTCTCTACCTTAGATGGGGGTCCAGAGCAGCTGTTCAGGCACCGGCTTCTGAGGGTGTTTTCAGGCCTATAGATTTGTATATTAGACCGACGCCATCTTCAAAACTAAGGCCAAAATCTAAATCTATGTCTATGTCTAAAAAAAAACGAAGCCTGGGCCACATGTGCAGGCCCCTGCACCTAAAAAACAAATAATCAAAATGGCTGAAGATTTAATTACTCTGATCAGGGGTAGCCAACCCCCCTCTTCTAAGAGGCCTAGGCAAGACATTGATTATTAATCTTCTGAACAGGATTCTATTTCTTCTGACTCTTCTAACGAACAGGATTTGTCTATACCTACTTATGAGGACTCTGATGCAAAGGATTCCCATTCCTTCTGCTTCTCCCTCCGAGGATTTTTCTTCTGAGGAAACTTTACATACCTTATGGGAACATTTCCACTGGGAAAGTCGGGATTTCTCTGAATCTAAAAAGAGACTTGGGGATTTTCTTCTTCTTCCTCGACATAGGCCTTTGGCTATACCTCCTGTCCTAGACATTGTTGATGATGATTTTTCAGAATCTAGTCTGGCTCCTGATTCTCTGCCTCCAGCTCCTTGTAAGCCAGACAGATACTACAGGGTTCCGGAATCCCACAAATTCCTTTTCAAAAATCCTATTGCAGATCCTGAAACCATTTCTCAGGGTCCCAAGGGCATTAAGGCCTACTGCTAAAAATCCTACCCCTTCTGATAGAGATTCCAGGGTGCTGGATAGATGGGGTAAGAAGGTTTACAGTTCTGCAACCTTGGCAATCAGGGCTTCAAACTGTCTATTTCATATGCTTAAATACCAGCAGCATATCATGGAACTGCTTAAACAGAAAATGATGTTAATTTCTGACTGTGTGGAAAATAAAGATTTACAGGATTTATTGCATTCAGCTGAACAAGTTGGAAAACATACTTTGCAATGTGGTTTTTATTCTTTGGAGGCCTCTTGTAGGGCTGCTGTAACTGGCTCTGTGCTAAGAAGGCATGCTTGGCTCAAAGAGCAAACTCTGCCTGATCATGTTAAAGCAAAATTGTTGGATGCTCCTTTACAACACGACCGTCTCTTTGGTAATAAGTTTTAAAAAAAGATGGAAGATAAAGCTAAATCTATGCAAACTGTGAAAGATTTCTTACAAGTGCAACCTGCGAGATTTAGAAGGCACTGGCCTACTAAGAACCGGTCCTTTTCAGTTCTTTCGAGAGCCACTCAAGTCAAACCCAGACATTCCAAAGGCTTCAGGTTTCAGTCACAAGGGACTTTTAGATCAAAACAATGGAGTGCCTCCTCCCCCAAATCTGGAAACAAGGTACCTCCCCTATGGTAAGCAATCTCAATGACTTCCCTCTACACTTACCAAGCACTTATCTTTCACCCGCCCCTTTGGCGGGAAAATTGGCACTTCATGTAAGAAACTGGCAACTTATAACCCAGGACAAATGGGTTTTAAATACAGTATCCCAGGGATACAGATTTCATTTCCACACGTTGCCAATCCCGAACGGATGGCCAGACCTGCCACCATATCAAGTACTGTCTCTCATGAACATGGGAGCTATTCAACCAGTCCCAGAAGAGAAAAGGGACAAGGGTTCTATTCAAGACTTTTCCTGGTACCCAGAAAAGACAAATCATGGCGTCCAATTCTGGACTTATCTACTCTAAACACATTTCTGGACATTCCAAAATTCAAGATACTGACTCTTCAACAGTTACTTCCTATGCTGGGCAAAGATACCTGGTTGGTAACTCTAGACTTAAGAGGTTTACCTGCATATCCCAATCAGGGAATCTAGCAGAAGATACCTCCACTTCAAAACAGGCTATTTGCATTAACAGTTCTCTGCACTGCCCCCCTTTGGCTTATCTACTGCACCCAGGGTCTTCACAAAGTGCCTGGCTCCAGTAATTGCATTTTGCAGGAAAAGAAATATTAAAATATATCCATACCTGGACAATTGTCTAATTCAGGCAGAAAACAGGGACATTCTTCAAAAACATCTGGCGTTTGTTAAAAAAAAAAAAAAAAAAAAAAAAAAAAAAAGGTTCTAACTTGTCTAGGGTACACCATAAACAAAAAGAAATCACAACTGGTACCCTCTCAGAAAATTACATTCCTGGGTGCAAGCTTGACTACAACTGCCCAGATGGCTTACCTTACGCCAGAAAAGCAAATTCATTTGGTGACTTACTTCAAAACAGGTGGCCACAAAAACCCTGCTATCTGCAAGACAAATTCGGCAAGCCTTGGGGTTCATGGCCTCCTGCATTCTTCTAATTCCATATGCAAGACTGCATATGAGGAAACTTCAGTGGTACTTAAAGAGTTTATGGAATCAACATTGTAACAGCCTGGAAACCTGATTCCCATCATACCTTGCCTGCAACTAGAGTTCCTATGGTGGGCAGAGGGCTGCCACAAAAACAAGGGACTGCCATTCACACCACCCCCTGCCGCCCAAACCCTAACTACAGACGCATCAGACTATGCTTGGGGGGCTCATCTGGCAAGGAAGTGCATTCAGGTCAAATGGAGCCCAAATCAAATGCACCTTAATATCAATCAAAAAGAGATTCTAGCTTTACAGAATGCACTGACAGCCTTCAAGGACTACCTTCATCCAGGACAATTAACGATAAAGACAGACAACACAACAGTTATGTGGTACATAAACAAACAGGGGGGTACACACTCCTACTCTCTTTGCAGACTAGCCATGGCATTGTGGAACATGGCCTTGACCTATCAAATTCAAATAGGAGCTCAATTCCTGCCAGGAAAGCTGAATACTCTGGCAGACGAACTAAGCAGAAATCGCATGGACCCAGACGAATGAAAACTGGAACCATGGATTTTCAACATGTTGACACGCAAATGGGGGAGTCCAGACATAGATCATTTTGCCTCACCCCAGAACTATCAGTTGGACAAATTCTGTACAAGAACTCATCACAAAAAAGCCTGGAAAGTGGATGCTCTATCATTCAGCTGGAAAGACCTATCAGTCTATGCCTTTCCCCCTCTGCCTCTGCTCTCCAAATTTCTATTAAAAGTCAAACAGGACAAGCCAAAAATGATTTTGATTGCTCCAGACTGGCCTCGCCAACACTGGTACCCACTCCTGCACAATGTGTCACACCTTCCTCCGTGGCACCTGCCTCAAACATCTTACTGTCTCAGCAGAACAACCAAATTCTGCACACTTGGCTCCAAACTTTGAATCTTGCAGCGTGGCTAATCACCTAAATTCACCTTTAGCATCCCTCAGCAAACCTGTGATGGATGTCATTTTGGAGGCAAGAAGGGCCTAGTACTAGAAAATCTTATGCTGACAAATGGAAAAAGATTCTGTGCCTGGAATCAATCACAAGGGATAAGCACAACAGTGCCCAATATTCCTCAGATATTACAATATGCTTCACAAGGGCCTGTCCTTTCTTCCATAAAAATCCATGCCTCAGCCATTTCAGTTCATTACAATTCAGAACCTCCCCTCTTCTCTTATCCTCTACTAAAGCAATATCTCAGAGGGACCAAAAACTTAAGACCACCCAGGAGGGCTCTCACCCCTGCCTGGGACATCAATTTTATATTGAAAAAACTTAACTCTCCCTCCTTTCGAGCCAGCTGCTACTGTAGATTTAAAATTTCTCTCCTGGAAAGCAGCTTTCCCTTTAGCAGTCACTTCAGCTAGAAGAATTTCTGAATTACAGGCTCTTATGGCAGTGGAGCCTTTCATTATTTTTCATGCGGACAGGGTGTCTCTCAGGACCAATCCATCCTTCATGCCTAAGGTGGTATCCAGTGTGGCTCTTAATCAGACCATTCATTTGCCAACCTTCTTTCCCAATCCACAAAACAAGGGGGAACGGATTCTGCATTCATTGGATGTACACAGACAACTTAGATTTTACTTAAACAGGACAAAATATCAAAGAAAATCTGAATTACTGGTGGCATTTGCTGCAGGGGCAGAGGGAAAGATTATTTCAAAGCAGACTATTTCCAAATGGATAAGCCATTGTATTTGTTTCTGCTATATGCACCATGGTAAAACTATACTCCACAGGATTAGATCTCACTCCACCAGGGCTGCATCTACTTCTACAGCTTTTCTCAGAAGTGTTCCTACCAGAGACATTGTAGAAGCTACCTGGAGCTCAGTTCATACGTTCACCAAATATTACAATTTACCTTTCTTCTCTAAATCCAGAGCTGGCTTTGCCTCTGCTGTCCTGCAGGGCCTTATAGCTGGTCCTAATGCCATATAAATCCATCTTCCCAACCATAGCTTTGGGAATCTACCCAAATGTAATGACTGCAACAGTGAAACACAAAGAACATAGTACAGTTGTGTACACTTACCATAAATGTAGATGTTAGAGTGTATTCACTGTTGCAGTCCTGGTTACCCTCCCTCCAACCCCCTGTTTTTTCTCTTACTATCTCTCTCCTTTCCTTTACTATGCTTAAAAGCCTTTTTGGTGTATTTGCTTTTGTTTGGAGGCATATTTTTGTGTTTTTAATTACTTAAATATTTGCTCCTCATTTGGCGGGCACCTGACATCTGGGGCAAGAAAAACTGATGTAATGGCATTGGCTGCATGTTTTATACACCTGATGACCTGACGTCATGGAAGGAGGGACAGCAACCGACGCAGGACACAAGACTTTGTTAATCAGGCCGACTAAGGGCAACCTGTCAGCAGATTACCCAAATGTAATGACTGCAACAGTGAATACACTCTAACATCTACATTTATGGTAAGTGCACACAACTGTACTTTCTGAGGTCTGTGTGTGCAGACGTCACATTAAAAGCCTCTGGTTTATGACCCTACGTGTGACATCCCATGCACCTGCAACAACCAGGCTAAAAGCTTTTGTATAGGAGCTCATTTTCAGGTTGCCTGAGGTCGAGAATCCCACAGTATGAATACTGCAACATAAGAGGAGGACGACATCATGTCTTATGCAAACCACCGCAAACTCCAGTCACTGTAATTCTGTCTCAGGCCGTGGAGATATCAGACTGCCATATTATATTTATAAAGCAGAGTTCCTCATTAACCCAATTCAACTGTAACTTGGACAATTTGATGGTTAACAGAAAATTCATCCCTGGTTTGACACCTGTCTTTAATGGACACAAGCAGCCTGAAAACGGTTCATCTCTCAATTGTCTCCTTACATTTATAAAATCAGAGATTTCAGATGCATGCCTGGGATTAAAAAGGTCCTTGTCATTGACCTAAGTACACACCTATGGTACATATTTTCCCAAAACCAAAGGTATTAATTCATACTATATTATTTTCTGAAGCTATACACACTATTCAAAACTTCTAAGAAGTGGTCTAAAACATCAGCAACTACCTATACTCCTGTATACTTTTGGAGTAAAAGGAAACCCAACAGGATATACAGCATACGCAAACCCCTTTAATACCTCGCAAAATTCAAAAAAGAACTTAGAAACTAGACATCAGCTAAGTCTTCATCATAACAGTTCACATTTGAGAAGCCCCATGCAGTGGGTAACAGTAATGAATCCCTTTTCATAGATTACATCATGGCGAAAAAGTTCTTGTATTCGCGAGCATTTCTTCTAATGGCAAAAGTACAGGTGTGCAAGTTGTAACAACATACAACAGAAGAGGCTCAAATTCCTCACTGTTGCAGTAGCTCTTAAGCTATATGGGTTGTTACCAGCCTAGGAAAAAACTGACTTGCTTCACAAGGCTATAGGTTCCCACAGACCTTCATTCAAGCTGCTGACTGGCTAACCACAAGGAGGGAAATCAGCAGCCAGTTAAGCCTTTCTCATGATATGGGCAAGAACGTCCTGAAGACGACCCCTAAAATTCCTGAAACCAACCAACCAGCTACAACAAAACAATGTAGAAAAACAACCCTACTTTCTACCCAAATAACAGCTATGTGCAAGAGTGGGAGAAAGGAGGGTGGGTGCGGCTACTGCAGCACTAAGAAATTTGACTATCTACTGTTATGGACAAGTGCAGTTTGCACAATTGTACTATGTATAACATCATTCTCACTGCTGCTGTAGCCCTTTGGTGACAGGTTGATGAACAAACCCTATCCAACCTATCAGGAGCAAGGATATGGATTTCCAGGAACCCATGGAAACAGTCCTAGCAAATTTCTAACTGGACCAAGAAAAAAACAGTTTGTAATGCTTTGTAAAAGTATATATAGAACCCTGTAGCTGCCTTTTGAAGGCTTCTGCAGACCACCCAGTATACTATTGAAGACCAGGCTCTACTAGAATGTGCATCAATATTGCCAAGAATGTATTTTTCACAGCGAGAAAAATAGTTGGACAGCCACTAGGAAATCCTCTTTAGAAATTCCATTTTTACCTCTTAAGAGAAAGAGCTTAGTTCTGTCAAGATAATACCTGAAATGTTTATGCACATGGTACAGTTGTGTACATTTACCATAAATGTAGATGTTCTAGTGTATTCACTATTGCAGTCATCATATTGGGGTTATCCCTGTCAGGGTAGCCCCTCAGTCGGCCCGAATACCAGAGACTTAGTATTTCTGCATCTGTTGCTGTCGGTCCAGGACTGACGTCAGGTCACCAGTGGTATAAAATCAGGCAGCCAACGCCATTACATCAGTTTTTCTTGCCCTGTCAGGAGCCCCCAATAGGGAGTTAGGTTATAGTGGAACACCACCACCAGTAGAAAGTAAATACCAAAAACCCCTTGTAAGGGGGGAAGAGAACAAGGGGGGATGGAGGGAGGTAAACAAGGACTGCAACAGTGAATACACCTGAACATCTACATTTATGGTAAGTGCACACAACTGTACTATGTTCTACGTGTTTCACTGTTGCAGTCATCACATTTGGGCTGATTCCCAAAGCTGAAGAAAAGGGTGGAGGCAGTCAAGATGACTGGGGGCTGGCTAGAATGCCCTGCAAGACTGCGGTGGCAAAGCCTGCCCTGGATTTGGAGAAGATAGGCAGATGGTAATGCTTGAAGGTATGAACAGATGGCCATGTTGCATCCTCCAGGATGTCCCTGGTGGGGGCTCCTCTGAGGAAAGCTGCAGAGGTCGAGGTTGCTCTGGTGGAATGATTCCTAACCCCCTTGGGTGGAGGTTTCCCATACTGTTTGTAGCAGAAATGGATGCAGTGTGCTATCCATTTGGAAATTATTTGGATATGGCCTTGCCCTCTGCGCCTGCAGTGAAGCTGACTAGCAATTGATCAGTTTTTTCTAAAAGATTTAGTCCTGTCTAGGTAGAACCTGACCTGTCTGTGCACATCTAGAGAGTGCAGAATCCCCCCCTCCTTTGTTTTGTGGGTTAGGGAAAAATGTGGGCAAATGAATGGATTGGTTGAGCGCCACACTGGACACCACTTTTGGCATGAAGGATGGGTTACTCCTGTGGGAGACCCTGTCAGCATGGAAAATGAAGGGCTCTACAGCCATAAAGTACAGTTTTGTACCTACCATAAATGTAGATGTCCGATAGGTATGCATCTGCAGTCATCACATATGGGTTGTCCTGCCTCAGGCAGCCCTTCGGTCGGCCGGATTCCAAAGTCTGGGTCTGGCCTCGGCTGATGTCGCACTTTCCACGACGTCAGAGCGTCTGGGGTATAAAAGCATCAGCCGACGCAATCTTCCTCAGTTTTTCTTGCCCCAGATGCCAGGTGCCCTCTAGGAAGGCTAAATTTGGATAAATGCAATAAAATTGCAAACATTTGCAAAAATATATATATACATGTATATACAAACAAATACATCATAATAGATTCCCCAGCTAGCTAAAAGAGGGGTAAGCACCCTAGGAATACCACAGAGGGGTAGGAGGGTGGGTATACCTGACTGCAGATGCATACCTATCGGACATCTACATTTATGGCAGGTACAAAACTGTACTATGTCCTTCAAGGATGCATCTGCAGTCATCACATATGGGTAGAATACCATAGCCAAACTGGGGGTGGAGGTACTAAGTGAAGGATGGTGTAGTTAAGATACCCTGCAGGACTGCCGTAGCAAAACCTGCTCTGGATCTGGAGTATAAAGGCAAATTGTAATGCTTGGCAAATGTATGCACGGAGCTCCATGTAGCAGCTTCTAAAATGTCTTTGGTAGCCACTCCTCTTAGGAAGGCTGTGGTGGTGGCTGTGGCTCTCGTGGAATGAGGTCTAATGTTAGCTGGCACAGTCTTTCCATGAAAGGAGCAACAAAAACAAATGCAATTTCCTATCCATTTCGAAATTGTCTGTTTGGAAATTGCTTTTCCTTGTACCCCAGCAGCATATGCTACAAACAACTGGTCAGTCTTTCTGTAACTTTTAGTTCTGTCCAAGTAGTAGCGTAGTTGTCTGTGTATGTCCAGGGTGTGCAGAAGTCTCTCCCCTTTATTTTGAGGCTGTGGGAAGAATGTAGGCAAATGAATTGCTTGGTTCAAAGATACCCTGGATACCACCTTTGGCATGAATGTAGGATTGGTCCTCAAAGAAACTCTGTCCTGATGAAAGATAAGGAATGGCTGCACTGCCATTAAAGCTTGTAGCTCAGATACTCTTCTTGCTGAGGTTATGGCCAGAAGGAAGGCAGTTTTCCAAGACAAAAACTGTACATCTGCTGATGCTGCTGGTTCAAAGGGAGGAAGCATTAGTTTTTCCAACACGAAATTCAGGTCCCAAGTAGGTAGAGGTGGTTTCCTTGGAGGATTAATGTTTTTGATTCCCCTTAGAAACTGTCTTAGTAGAGGGTGAGAGAAGACAGGTGGATTTAGATTGTATTCTGCTGAGATTGCTGAGGCATGCATCTTGATGGAAGAGTAAGACAGGCCACTGTGGGACAATTCTGCCAAATATTCCAGTATATATGCCATATTCATCACAGTCACATCTAGGCCCTTTGCTGTGTTCCAGGTGTGAAATCTTTTCCATTTTGCTGTATATGCCTTCCTTGTGGAAGGTCGGCGAGCTTCCATAATAATATCCTTCACTCTCTGGGATAGGTTATCCTGAGGAGGGGTCATGGTATTCTCCAGGCAGTTAGCTGCAAGGTTTTCAGGTTGGAGTGTAGAGTCCTGAAATTGTGCTGCGTCAGTAGGAGTGGCCACAGGGGAAGAGGCCATGGTTTCGTCTGTGACAAACTCTTTAACAGTGGGTACCAGTGTTGTCTTGGCCAGTTTGGGGCTATCAGGATTACTCTGGGCTGCTCTGTCCTGATCTTCAGTAGGACCTTGGTCATTAGTGGAAGAGGTGGGAAAGCATACACTGTTAGAGCTTTCCAGCTGAAAGAGAGCGTCCACCTTCCATGCTTGTGGGTGGTATGTCCTTGAGCAGAATTTCTTCAGTTGATGACTTAGGGGGGAAGCGAACAGATCTATTTCCGGCCTTCCCTATGATTGTGTGATTTGCAAGAAGATGTCTGGGTGTAGCATCCATTCGTGCGCATCCATGGTAGTTCTGCTTAAGCTGTCTGCCAGTGTATTGTCTTTCCCTGGCATGAATTGGGACTGTAGCTGTATGTTGAGTTTCAATGCCAGTTCCCATAGGTTCATTGTCAGTCTGCAAAGAGGGTAGGAATGGGTGCCTCCTTGCTTGTTTATGTACCACATAACTGTGGTGTTGTCTGTCCTTATGAGCAGGTGGCCTTGCTGAAGGAAAGGTTTGAAGGCCTCGATTGCGTGTATCACTGCCAGCAATTCCTTTTGGTTTATGTGCATGTGCAGCTCTCTTAGTGACCATAGCCCTTGTATACATCTGTCCCCCATGTGCGCTCCCCAACCTTGGTCTGAAGCGTCCGTGGTGATGGTTTGATTGGCTCTTGGCTTGCTGAAGGGCAGCCCGCTGTTCGACCGGCAGGCTTGAGCCCACCACAGGAATTCCTTTTGAAGGCAAGGAATGAGTGGGATCAGAGCTTCTAAGCTGTGACTGTGCCGAGTCCATAAACTTCTTAGGTATCATTGTAATTTCCTCATATGAAGCCTTGCTTGTGGAATCAGAAGAATGCAAGATGCCATGTAACCCAGGGCCTGCAGGATTTTCCTTGCAGTCATCTGAGTTTGTCTTGTGAGATTCTGAAAGTAAACTGGTAGCTGTTCTTGTTTTTCTTCTGTGAGAAAAGCCATCTGGGTGGTTGTGTCTAGATCCGCACCCAGAAAAGTTATTCTTTGGGATGGAACCAGTCTTGATTTGTGGATGTTGACTGTATATCCCAAGGCCTGTAACAGGTGGATGGCATAGTCCAAGTCCTTTAACGAAGTTTGCTTGCTGTCCGCTTGTATTAGGCAGTCATCCAGGTAAGGGTAGATTTGAATCCCCTGAAGTCTGCAGTGTGCAATTACTGATGCCAGGCATTTCGTGAATACTCTGGGCGCAGTAGATAAGCCAAAGGGCAATGCTGAGAATTGATAATGCTCTGACCCTGCAAGAAATCTGAGGTGTCTTCTGCAGCTTTGTCAAATAGGGACATGCAGGTATGCCTCCTTGAGGTCTAGAGTCACCAGCCAAGACCCCTTGCCCAGCATGGGAAGGAGTTGCTGTAGAGTCAGCATTTTGAATTTTGGCACAATGAGGTACGTGTTCAGTGCGGACAAGTCGAGAATAGGCCTCCATTGATTTTCTTTTCTTGGAACAAGGAATAATCTTGAGTAAAATCCCTGCCCTTGTTCTGAAAGAGGTACCTTTTCTATGGCTTTCATTTGCATTAAGTTGGTAATTTGCTTCAAAGCCTCTGCCCTCTGATTTGGTGGCAGGTTTGGCATGCCTTTTCTTTTTGGCAATGAGTGGAAATGGAATCTGTATCCTTTGTCTATTATTTGCAGTGTCCATGTGTCCCCTGTAATGCTGTGCCAATTTTTTGAGAATAAAGAAAGCTTTCCACCCAAAGGTGCTTCTAATTGAGCCCTGGTCGGCGGGGTCAAAATAAAGTAATTGAGTCTGTCCTGGTGTAGCAGTTGTAGTTCCTGCACTACCTCTCTGGTTGGGAGGCTGCCACTGACGGCCTCTGTAGGAGCCTCTAGCTTGCCCTCTACCTCTGGCACATCTATTCTGCCTCTGAGATCTGTCTGAGTCCGGAAAGGACCAATTCTTAGTAGGCCAATTTCTGCTGAATTTCGGTGGTTGGACTTGCAGAAAGTCTTTAACTGTTCGCACAGATTTTGCCTTTTCTTCAAATTTCTTTAAAACCTCTTGAGACGTGGAACCAAATAATTTTTGCTTTTCCATAGGAGCATCCAAAAGCTTAGCTTTAACATGGTCTGGCAGAGATTGTTCCTTCAGCCAGGCATGCCTACGTATAACTGCACCTGTCACAGCAGATCTACATGAAGCTTCCAATGCATCATAACCACACTGCAAGAAATGGTTACTAACCTGCTGGGAGCTATGCACCAGATCCTGAAGGGATTTACGATCAAGGGGTTCAGAAGAGGACAGTTTCTTATGCAATTCATCTATTAAATACTCTTGATACTGTATCATATGGAATTGACAGTTTAATGCCCTCATGGAAAGAGTTGCAGAAGTATACACTTTCTTACCCCATCTCTCTAATGCTCTGGACTCCCTTTCAGAGGGTAGAGGATTTTTAGCAGTGGCAGCTGCAACCCCTTTACGGCCCTGGGAAATAGTTTCTGGATCAGCAGAGTGGGCCTTGTACAGGTGAAAATGTGATTCCGGGACCCTGTAGTACCTATCAGGTTTGGCAGGAGCCGGAGAGAGTCAGGGGCAGTACAAGCATCTGAATAGACATCATCAATTACATTCAAAACAGGAGGTATAGCTGAGGGCCTGTGCTGAGGTAAATGTAAAAAGGACCTTAATCTCTTTCTGGAATCGGAGAATTCCTGACCCTGCCATTGAAAATGTTCTCTCATAGTGTGTAATGTTTCTCCAAATGAAAACTCTTCAGGAGGGGAAGCCGAGGGAATAGATTCTTCAGCATCAGAATCCTTGTAGGCCGAATAAGCCTCCTCCTGGTGGTCTGACAGAGCAGAGCCATCCGTGGACTCATCTGAGGACTGTGGATCAGAGGGCTCAACCCTGGGCCTTTTGTCCGGAGGTGGTTGAGAGCCCCTGTCCGGATGAGGCTGAGAGCCTCTAATTAATGAAATCAGATCCTCTGCTACGGTAAGAATTTGAGAGCTAGAAGAAGGTCTCTGAGAGGAAACTTTGGGAGGCAAAGCCTTAGAAAGTGTAGCAGCCTTAGCCCTAAAGAAAGCCTTAATGGACATGGAAACAGGGGGTCTGGCTGCACCACGTGCAGGAGTAGACTTATCTACAGTAATGGTGTCGGAAGGTTTCAGTAGGTAATTCAATGACCGACTCGGCCGGGGCCTCCAGGGCCGAGGTAGTCGGTTGTGTGGTTTCGGTAGTAGGAAGAGCCAAGGACTCTGTTTCAGCAGAGACCGAGACTCTCGCGGTAGGCCTGACCGAGGTTTCAGCCGAAACCGCGGCCCGCGTGTGTCGGTCCTTGTCCTTCCGTTTTTTGACTAAATGTGAAGTCGGAGTCTCCGACGGCATTTTATAAGCAAAACTAGCCCCAAAAATTCCTCTGCAAACTCCGACCGACGTCTAAGAGTTCGTCGGTTGAAGGAAGCACAGGCTGAACAGGCCGAGACGTCGTGGTCTGGGCCTAGGCAGGGGAGGCAGTAAGAGTGGAAAATCCTTATGAGGTATTTGTTTCCCTCAGGTTAAACAATTATTAACTTTATCTGACATCGGCTGAGGCAAGAAAGAGTCCCCAACGGGGTACTTAGCTTTTTCGAAGTCTTCGGTAGCTGAATCACAGGAGCTGGCCGACCGGCACTTGCGAACTGCTTCTGCTTCGGGCACCACGCGGCAAGAAAGACTGAGGAAGATGGTGTCGGCTGATGCTTTTATACCCCAGACGCTCTGACGTCGGGGAAAGTGCGACATTAGCCGAGGCCAGACCCAGACTTTGGAATCAGGCCGACCGAAGGGCTGCCTGAGGCAGGACAACCCTATGTGATGACTGCAGATGCATCCTTGAAGGACATCTGCTTGTAGCGCTGATACTCTTCTAGCTGAAGAGTATCAGAGCTACAAGTAGTTATGATACTCTTCTGGCTGAAGAGAGGGCCAGAAGCAAGGCTGTCTTTCAAGAGAAAAATGTTAATTCTGCTGAAGCTGCAGGTTCAAAGAGAGCAGAGTGAGCTTTTCCAACACAAAGTTTAGGTCCTGAGCTGGGGTAGGAGCTCTTCTGGGTGGCCTCAAGTTGTTAGCCCTTCTAAGGAACTGTTTTATGAGAGGGCAAGAGAAAAGAGTTGGCTCTGTGCTGAAATGAGCAGAGATTGCGGAGGCTTGAATTTTAATAGAAGAGAAGGATAGACCCCTGTCTAGTAGGTCTGGCAGGTAATCCAGGATGAGGGATAGGGAGGGCTGTGCCCTTCCAGCTCCATTAGCCTCTATTCAGGTGCAAAACCTTTTCCACTTGTCAGCATAAGACATTCTAGTGCTGGGGCATCTGGCCTCACGTATAACATCTGGAACTTGTTTGCTTAGTCCGAGCTTGGGAAGAGGTCAGGGAATAAGCCAGGCTGCCAGATTGAGGGTCTGTAATTGGGAATGCATAAATTTTCCATTCCTATGGCTCAGGAGTGTTGGGATCTGAGGTAGGTGCCATAGTGGCAGAGGTGACAGGCTGGGTAGCAGTGGGTACCAGTGCTAGCGTGGCCAGTCTGGGGCAATCAGGACTGTCCTCGATTTTTTCTCCCTTATTTTGAACAGTCCCCTTGAAATAAATGGTAGAGGGTGAAATGCATAGACTGAGAGGTTTACCAACTGGGAGGATAGAGCATCCACTTTCCAGGCCTTGCTGTGAGGTTCCCTAGTTCAGATTTTGCTGAACTGATGATTGGACTGGGAGGCAAAGAGATCAACTTTCAGAATGCCCCATTTCTGGGTTACAAGGGAGAAGGTTCTTTGGTCTAGCTGCCACTCGTGTGGGTCTAGCAGGTTTCTACTTAAGTTGTCTGCCAGAGAGTTTAGAGAACCTGGCAGGAATTGTGCCAACAGGTGTAGTTGCATGGCTGAGACCATGTACCAAAGGGTCATGGCGAGCCTGCAGAGAGGATAAAAGTGGGTCCCTCCCTGCTTGTTGACATACCACATCACCATGGTGTTGTCTGTTTTGATCAGTAGAGACCCCGGGGAGAGTAGGGGTCTAAAAACTGTCAGGGCGTGAACAGCTAACATCTCTTTTTGGTTGATATGCAGATGTATTTGATTTGGGCTCCATTGGCCCTGAATACACTTGCCGTCCAGGTGTGCACCCCAGGCATAGTCTGATGCATCTGTGGTGAGGGTCTGGGTGGCATGGGGTAGTGAGAAGGGAAGTCCCTTGTTATGGTAGCATGCTGCTGCCCACTAAAGTAAATCTTTCCTTAGACAAGGCATCATTGGAGTAAGAGTTTCCAGGTCTTGAGAGTGCTGACAGCAAAGGCTTTTTAGGTACCATTGTAGTTTCCTCATATGCAGTCTGGCATATGGAATGAGTAGAATGCAAGAAGCCATGAACCCTAGAGCTTGCAGGATTGTTCTTGCAGATAACTGGGTCCTGGTGGCTAGTTGACAGAAGTAAGCTGTTAGAATTGTTTTTCTGGTGTAAGGAATGCCATCTCGGATGCTGTGTTCAGGCTTGCTCCCAGGAATACAATTTTTTGTGTGGGTACTAGTTTGGATTTCTTTTCGTTGATAGTATATCCCAGGGAGGTCAGCAGGTCCTTTACAAAGGTCAGGTGCTTTAGCAGCTTTTCCTGACTGTCTGAATCAGGCAGTTGTCTAAGTATGGGTAAATTTGTATATTCCTTTGTCTGCAAAAAGCAATGGCGGGAGCCAGACACTTTGTGAAAACACTGGGAGCAGTGGATAAGCCAAAGGGAAGCACAGAGAACTGAAAGTGCAATGATCCTACCCTGAAATGTAGATATATCCTGCATTATTCCCTGATTGGGATGTGTAGGTAGGCCTCTTTTAGGTCTAGGGCGGCTAGCCAAGCATCCTTGGAAAGCATAGGTAGTAAGTTGCTGGAGGGTGAGCATTTTGAATTTTGGTATCACCAGAAAGGTGTTTAGAATGGCTAGATTGAGGATGGGGCACCATGTGCCCTCTTTTCTGGCTACCAGGAAGAGTCTGGAGAAGAAACTTTGGCCTATCTGTTCTGCAGGAACATGCTCTATTACCCTCAGACAGCAAGGAAAGGACTTGCTTTTTTGACCTTTGCCCACTGGTTTGGGGGAAGATCAGGGAACGCTTTTGGGGGTGGCAGTGTGTGGAAATAAAATTTGTATCCTGGGACACTATGTTGAGGACCCAGAGGTCGTTGGTAATGGTGGCCCAGTTGTTTGCGTGGAAGGAGAGTTTTCCTACTAGGGACAAGAGCATGTGGGCAGAAGGATGGGGTGGAAGTGTAAAGTCATTGTGAGTTCTTACCATAAGTGGATGGCTTTTCACTCCCTGGTCTTGAAGAGGAGGAACTCCATTGCTTTAATCTCTGCATTCACTGGGGCTGTCTGGGGGGGGGAGGCTTGCTTCCTCTGGGTCTGGGCTGAGCTGGCCTGGATGGGGAAGGAAAGGACCAGTGCTTGGAGGGGCAATGCCTGCTGAACCTGTAAGACGTCTGACTGTCTGCATAGATTTAGCTTTTTCTTTCATCTTTTTTAAGACCTCTTCTGCCTTGGTGCCAAATAAGTTGTCTTTGTGCAAGGCTACGTCCAATGATTTGAATTTGACATGGTCTGGGTAAGGCTGTCCCTTAAGCCAAGCATGCCTTCTAAGGACAGAACCAGTGACTGCTGCCCTGAAAGATGCTTCTAGGGCATCAAAACCACACTGTAAGGTGCGCTTAGTTACTTGACTTGCAGAATGCATCATCTCCTGTAACTATCTTCTGCACAAGCAGGGAGAGAAGATATTTTTTGTTTGAGGAGTTCCATGGTATGTTGCTGATATTTCAGCATATGGAACTGACAATTTAATGCTCTAATAGCAAGAGTAGCAGAGGTGCATACTTTTTTACCCCATCTGTCTAATGCTTGGGAATCCCTATCTGAGGGGGTGGGATTCTCAGTTGAAGTTGCTTTGATTGCTTTAGGTCCTTGAGTGATGACCTCGGGGTCAGCAGTAGAATTTTTAAAAAGAAATTTGAGAGAGTCAGGGACTCTATAGTACCTGTCAGGTTTCCTGGGAGCAGAAGGGAGGGTTGTCAGGGGTCAGACTGGAGTCCATAAAAACATTATCCACAACATCCAGGACAGGAGGGATGGCCAAAGATCTGTGCTGTGGAAGATCTAAGAAATCCCAGAGTCTCTTTTTTGACTGAGGGTAGTCCAGACATTCCCATTGGAAATGTTCCCTTAAAGTATGTAGAGTTTCCCCAAAGGAAAAGTCCTCAGGTGGAGAGGCTGAAGGGATGGATTCCTCTGCATCGGAATAGTCTTAAGCAGGGAGGGGTTGCAAATCCTCATATTCAGATGCATCTGAGTCATCGGATTCCTGTTCAGATAAAACTACTAGAGACAAGTCTCTTTCTTTTGAAAGGGGTAGCCTGGCTTCCCCTGATAAGCATTATAAGGTCTTCTGCCATTTTAACCATTTGAGAATGAGGCAAGGAAGCAGGTGCCTGAGCGTGGGTCTGTTTTTTGGGTGGGGTTCGTACCCTGGGTCTTAGAAACACAGTAATTTTCGAAAGAACTGTAGATGCAAAAGAAATTGGTCTGTGTCGAGTATCGGTAGTGTGAAGTACTTCCCCGGAAGCCGGTACCTGCTCAGCGGCTCTGGACCCATCCAAGCTAGAGACATCCGCAGGATCCTTAGTCGATGAAGAGTCTCGCTGCATACCACACTCTGAAAGGGTCTCAGTAGCGGCCTGAGAATCCACAGAAGCTGGCATCAGGGGCTGGGAAAACGCCAGGGGCGGCTCGTCCTATCGGACTGCCGGTCTGCAGCCCTCCCACATAGAAAAAAAAAAGGAAAAACAGTCCGTGAAACAGAAAATCTAGTCAGACTGCCTTTATCGGCAGTCCGAATGCAGAAAAACAGGTACCCAGCAACCTGTGCTGTAGGGTACCCAGAAATCTGTGCGGTCAACGACCGCACAGAACAGAGGAGCTCCGGACTGCTTTCCTTGCAGTCAGAACCAATGAGGAATGAGCTGAGAGCTCTCTCTCAGCTCTCAGATTTGGCGCTGGCGCCGTAGAGCGATCGGTTCTGTTGGATTATGTGGCTTCCCTGCAGGTTTGTCATCTCTAGCTTCAGAAGGTAGGTGCAGACATGGTCGGGCGGTCGCTGTCTTCAGAAGGTGTGTGTGTGTGTGTGTGTGTGTGTGTGTGTGTGTGTGTGTGTGTTTCCGATTTAGGGCAAGTTATAATTCACCCACTCATAGGAGAAGCACTTCCTCATTTTGCATTTATAATGCTACAGTTTTGTTACATAACACATCAGGTTCAATGCAATAACGGATTGCAAATATGTCTGCAGATACATTATTAAAGCAGCTTAAACACATATTCAGAATGCTGCTGTTGACAAAGCTATCATTAAGCAGTTTAAGATCATGTCAAGCAATATATTTTAGTGACAAAGCTTTCATTCACAGATGCAAGAGTACTGTGCTGATCAGCTAGCTTTAAAACACATTTGTTTCTATCAAAAAAAGAATCAACTGCTTGTTTGTATGTGTGTGTCCTCAATAGCCATTTAAGATGGACACTGTATTGGTTCAAATACTTTGTTCTGACAGCTGTGAAACCTTTAGATTTAGAATGCATACAGTATAAAAGAGTGGTTCTTACTCCAACTTGGGGATGCTTTTTTTTTAATAAATTCTTAAGAGTGAGATTGTTATAAAATCTATGAGGCAAAAATTGTGAAATCAGGGTCAATGCTATTCTGTAATCAAAACATGTAGTGAGATAGGACTGATCTGAGTTTGTTGGAAAGTAGGCAGTAAGGGTATTGATAAAATGATCCTTAAGTGAGAATTTTGACTGGTGTTGGAAGCTTCTATTTCACGAGCAGCCAGCTTCCTTTTTATAAGACAAGACAATGGTGTGTGTGTGTGTGTGTGTGTGTGGGGGGGGGGGGGGGTATCAAGACTCTGCAGATTTTGTTCTGATGGATTTGTTGAATGCTTTGATTTTACCAGATACAATAACAAACAAAGGAGGACCTTACTCGAACATGGATATCAAAATATCTTTGTCAGTAGTCATTTTGGCTTCAGGTATTTATTTGTTTTTCTTTGTGTTTGTTTGTTGTTTTCAGATAAATATGTTTAGATTAGCTGAACCTGTCACAATTAGAAATATGGTAAAGCAGATTTAAAATGTACAAGCAATACTTCACTGCAAGGCGTGAACAAACATCTTATACCATTTAAACAAATCCAAAATTAAAACTGTACCTGCAGGACCGATCATTATCTGTCAGTATGACAGATATGGACAGATATGTCAGTACAGTTATTTGGAGCTCTAATATAGTTGTCATAAATACTAAAGGAGCAGACACAGTCAGAAACAGCTTCAAATAGCTTCTGTCATACAGTATTCTCTTAAACTAGACTTGAAAACACTAAAAGAAGGGAACTTCTGCTAGTAACAAACAAAATTCCAGACATTGGGGAGCAAGCACTGAAGGGGCAACATTCTAGGGTGTATTTAGGAGTATTAGGTAAAAGCACCGGTTTCCACAGTAAGTAGGCAAATGTTTTTAATTTTAAAAGCTACTTGAGGCAGGTAGTGTTGCATAAATAGGAATGTATGCAATGAGGAATCTGTCATATCAGTAGCCTTTTCAATTCCTTGTAAAGAGACACTTGTACAGTGTGAGTTTATCCTCTTAAGAAATAATGAAACAGCAAAAAATATTTTTATACAAAATAAGAAACAATTATTTATATACAATTGCATTCGAACTGTTACAGAAAATTATGAAATATTACACACACTAGATGCCAAGGATTATTCATCACTGTGTGTCTTAATCGCACTTAAAATGGGGATTAGGAGGGGGAACACCAGACACCAGGGATACTCTATTTTTTATACCCTAAAGACACATTTAAAAAAAAAAACAACGTGGTAGGGAACCACTAGAAACTAGGGATAACCATTAAGTACAGTGCCTTAGACAGACTAATAGTGATTCCAACACTGTACTCAACTACCATATAGTAGACCTCTGCACCTCCACTAGACAACAAAGATACCAGACAAAAAAAAACAGGGTTAACAAAATCATTAAAAGGCAACTACAAAAGGGGTCGCAAAAAGATTTAAACTCTGCTCTCTTGCAGCATTAAAACTCAGCACTAACCCACTGCATTAATTGATAATTTAGTATATCATTTTAACATGTATGGTGTATAATGGGCATTATTCAATGCCTGTAATAGTTATTGATGTATGAGGGGGAGGAGCAGGGGGCATTAGGCAAGCATCTCAACTTTCTAACACAAAACAGGACAGAATCAGTGATAGCTTTAAATTACACATCCTGCAAACTGTGATAGTTGCTAGTCTAACAATTTTTGAACTACCACGGATGTACGCAAGGATATGAACTGTGAAACTCTAATGTCTGTCATTAATACTGACTGAAAGCATTCATGATTTAGAAGGGCAGAAGTAGGAGGCACTGGGGACAGGTACGGGGTATATGGTGTGGGTTTATTTAGAGCAGACTCATGGTGTGGTGGTAGGGAATACCTCAGGCTTGAACCCTGTACCTTGTATGCAGGTGTTAAGGGCCCGAATTCCCTACCCAACACCATTTGCAAAAAATTTGCAGATATTTGCCTCATATTTTATCTGTTCTGTTCCTCATAATATCTGTGGTTTCTAAATACGTAAATGCTTGATATTTGATGGCGCAGTGGTAGCATTGTTGCCTCACAGCTGCAGATTCTCAGGTTTGAATCTTGGCTGGGGTGCCTTCTGTATGGGGTCTGCATCTTTTCCCTGTGTTTGTGTGGATTTGGTTTTGTGTCCTCCCATGTTACAAAGACACGTCTGCATTATTTCTTCTTGGGCCTCTGCTGAAAATTGTTGTTTTGTTCCAAGTCAGACTGTCCTGGTTAACAAATGTTAAATAAAATTGATAGGCATTTGAATTTTAGACTTCAGGTTTCTGAATGTTTCATTCCTTACATATTTGATGGTGCAGTGGTAGCATTGTTGCCTCACATGCATAGGTTTTCTGGTTTGATTCTTGGCTGGGGTGCCTTCTGTGTGGAGTCTGCATCTCCTCCCTGTGTTTGTGTGGATTTGCTCTGGTGTCCTGCTATTTTACAAAGACATGTGCCTGCAGTATTTCTCCCTGGACCTCTCCGTCAGAAGTAAAATTGACAGGCATTTGAATTTCAGACTTCATATTCTTCAGAAAAATTATAGTAACACAACCTTTTATTCTTGCAATTTCCTAAGTTTATAAGATGAATATTTGAAATTTGTCCCTATTTTTGGGACTATATTCCCCCATTATTGGCTTTGTCCAGGTTTGTTGTGCCAAGGTTGACAGCTATGGCAAGAACTGAATTCACTGAATATGTTTGAGGGCTGTATTCCCTCATTACTGGGTTTGTCCAGTAGTTTTGTACCAAGAGGTTGACAGCTATGGTGAGAATTGAATTCACTAAATGATAGCCATTTGAGTTTCAGTCTTCCTCTCTTTCACAAAGCAGCTGATTTGGCATAGTGGTATGTTGCTCTGACTGTTTTGCACAGTGACCTTGGCAGTAAAATGTATGGTGGTAACACAGCATTTTATTCTAGCAACTTTCCAAGATTATACAAGCAGTGTTTAATGTGTCCCTGTTTTTTGGGCTTTTGACCCCCCCAATAAAGTTTGGCTTTTTCCAGATTTCTTGTGCTGCAAAGTTGAAATGCAGTTGAACACCGAGTAGATTTTACAAGGAGCTGAGAGCTGCAGGGGAACAGAAGTTTAGTGCTGCTTATGCTGAGTCTGCTTGCATTGTTAATAGCACAACAGGTTGTGTACTTGTTTTTGATGCAGAAGGCTGTGGGTTCTACTCCCACAAGGGGTGGATGCTGCCGTACTGAGAAAGTCCTCCTTGGTGAAGATACTAACTATGAGCCTGTTATCAGTTTGCCATCCATTTCCTCTTGCAATATTACCAGCTTATCATTTTTTAATGTAATATAGGCAATTTATTCCTCAGAGGCAAAAGATACTATTTTTCGATGAAACCATGAAATATAAAGGTGTTTGCTAGCAGCAACCTCTTCATTAGTTACAGATTTCTTTAATGTGGAATTATTTAGATGACTTTTACTTCTTCAGAGATTGTGCATATTTACTGATAATGGACTTTAGAATTGTGCATATTTACTGAAAATGTACTGTAGAATTGTGCATATTTACTGATAATGGTGGACTGTAGAATTGTGCATATTTACTGATAATGGTGGACTGTAGAAGTTTGAGTAGACTTTTATGATGGAAATGTTCTGAACTGGGCAGTTTTGTCATTATGGGTGCATGCATTTTGTTTCATTGCTTACTGGAAAAATGTTCAAAACAAATTGAAAACGCCCTCTAACAACTGTACTGTATTGCACAAGGACTATAATTTAGTACAATCAGGAAAGTGTATCAAATAGCTCATGCATGTTTTATATGCAAGGGGCCTATGATTTGAAAACAGCCCAAAATTAATCTTTATCTGCCACTGGCAAAATGTATTTCCTTTGAATGTGGGTTTCAATGCTGTTTCAATGAATGTGAGCTTCAAGAGCAGAGAAGTTTTAATGCCAAGTCTGTTTTCATTGTGAGCCTGCATTGCTTTGTTTAGCAGATGTCTTAGTGTTTGTGCTGTAAAATGCAAAATAAAACTTTCAAATGAAGTCCAAATCATCATAGAAGTAAAGCAGTATGCACACATTAGTGTTTATGGTAAATGGAGTGAAATAGCCAAGTAATGGATCAGTGGAATGGCTGCAGAGGCTCCATTCGACCATGATTTTTGTGAGGGGGAAGGGCGGCAAACAGACAGGCCCAGCTGAACTATACCTCCCAACTGTCCAGATTTTCAAAGAATGAATAGATTTTTGCTTCTTATTTTTGGTTTGTTCCTCATAAAATTTGTGGTTTTCTGGCAAATCATTTAGGAATTAAGTCACTAAATAATGATACACTGAGTTTCAGACTTCATAACCTTCACAAAAATGCACGCTAAAGTAAGACCTGTTATTCTATCAACTGTCTCAGTTTATACAAGAGCAATTTTTAGTACTGTTTATACGTTCCCCCAATATATTTGGCCTTGTCCAGATTTACTGCATTAACAGGTTGAGAGGTACATGCAAATAAATTGCTTTATAGAATTAGGCATAGCCAACCTCTCACCTGTCCCCGATTTTGGCTCAAAATGTTGCTCTTCCCCCTAATAATCCCTCCGCAAAATAGCAGTTTTGGAAGAAAACATGGAGGGTTTACAATTAAGAAATAACTGTAATAATCAAAGTTATAGATTACGTGCAAGTTAATATTAAAGTGTCCCCCCTTTGACAGGTTCCCAGCTGTATTGTGTGGCTATTTTATATTTGCGCATCACATCTTTGGTCCATTTTTCATAAAATTGTGGGTTTTTTTTTTTTGGCAAAATAGTGACAAATCATTTAAAGACTGAAGTTATAAAATAATGACAGACATTTGAGTTTCAGATTTCGTACCCTTCAGAAAATTCATACTAATGCAAGACCTATTCTATTACCTTTCTAAGTTTATATGAGCAATATTTAAAAATTGTCCTTATTTTTGGGCCTTTGTCCCACTTCTATGTATGGCTTTGTCCAGATTTCTTGCTCTGAGGTTGAGAGGTATGACAAATGTGTCAGGGCCATCACAGTCAGCCAGAGACATTTCAAATTGACATACTTGTTGCACCCCACTCCCCCATGTAGTGACATTGGATGTGTCTAAGCAAGACAAGGAGTAGTTATGCAGTGTAAATGTGCAGAGTGTCCCCCCATCCAAGGTAGACACAAGTACTACAGTGGCTTTTCATCTGTCCTTGATTTTGCAGAATGGTCTGGTTTCTGTCATATTGTTGTACTGTTGATTTATGCTTATTACTCAGAAAGTGCCTGTTGCTCTGTGTTTAAGTAGTAATGCTTTAATGACCATAAGGTAAGCTTGTCGGAGATCGTAAGATGCAAGTAAGCTTTAATAAGCATACTGTTAAAGAATAGCCAACATTGAAAGCCTTTCTGTTGTTGCCATGCAGAGAATACTTAACTAGATAATGTATAAGACTTTGGTATTGAAGGACAGGATTACATTATTTTAAAAAGCTCATTACACTTGTTGGAGACTTCCAGTCATCTCTACAGGCTTTACACGTAAACTAAACAGAATGCCAATCATGTGTGGTCCATAACCTGTACAGGAATCCTTTAAGAAATGTATCTTGAGCTTGTTTCTTTTTTGCTTTTCATTTTTTACTTTGATCATGTTTTCCCCAAGTAGATAGTCAGGCAGCAGGTCTTTTTTAGATAAGAAACATTTTTTACAAGTGGGGGCATCACAGAGATTTCTACTTTCAGCATGTTACTTGGTACTTTAATAAAGCTGAATATAAATTATAATTAGAAATGCAGTGCAAGGAGAAGTGGTTTGAGTTGAGTGCTGCTTGTTTTTCTTATACTTGATTTTGACTGGCATTCCAGTAATGTATTTAAAAAGTAATTTATTTTTTCATGCCTCATAACCTTTTGTTTCCATCTAAATATTAAGTAAGCTGTCATGCAGCCAATGCATTGACATATATTTATTCTTCTACACTTATTTTTGTCTTGATTGGACTCTCATAATGACGGTTTGGCACCCAGGGCAGCGTATTCAATTAAAGTTAGTTTTTGTGGTTTTGAACATAGCTCCTCCCCTTTCTAGTTGGTCACACCCCTTCCCATTGACCACACCCATTCAGCTGTCTCCTGCAGCCCCCCTTTGATTTGAAGTCACCAGTCGCCACTGGAAAGCGCCTAAAGACCGGAGAACTGCCGACTAGCTTAACGGAAGCATCTTCGGCAGTCTTGGACCTGAACGGTCTTGTCTTTATCCTTACGCTTTTTCAGATCATCAGTTGTCAGATGGCTTACCGAAGCCATAGCGGAATTCAAGGACTGAGAGCGAAAATATCTAGCTACAATAAGGGCCTGACAACGTATAGTTCTGGCATTGAACAAAGCACAAAAGCGACAGTGGGGGACGCCGTGGTCTGGGCCAACAAACAAGTGACGCAGTAAGAATGAAAGTATAAGTGTGGTATTTGCTTTCCACAGGCGAGACAATTGTTAACTTTTTCTGACATCGTTTAGAGCAAGAAAAAAGGATCCCCAATGGGGTACTTAGCTTTAGAAGACTTCAACTTCAATTTGTAAACGAAAACCTCAGGTAGCGGCTGACCAGCACTCATGCGAGCTGCTTTGGGCTCTTCAGCAAGAAAGACTGATGTAATGTCGGCTGCCTGATTTTATACCACTGACGACCTGACGTCAGTCCTGGAGTGACAGCAACTGATGCAGAAATACCAAGCCTCTGGTATTCAGGCCGGCTACCCTGGCAGGGATAACCCAAATGTGAGGACTGCAACAGTGAAACATGAACATCCACCATATATACAATCCACTCTCCCTGTTTTTTGAAGTTTTGTGTAGAAAATTGGGAGATGGATGGCTTGTTTCAAAGTGAACTCAAACCACTTTGGGCATCGGTTAAACAGAACCAGTCTCTGTGGAAAATCAAATAAGAGTTCAACCATTATGAGAACTGGCAGCTCAAACACGCTTCTTGCATATGTCAGAGCAATGATGGTAAATACAATTTTCAAATCATGAACCTTAAATCAGCTTGATGTACAGGTCCTAAAGGGTGACAGCCAGTTTCTCCAGCACACAACTGAGGTCCCCAAGGAAGAACCAGGTTATGAAGAAATTGCAGGTGAAAAACTAATTCATTAGTAGACATGCTGAAATGTCTGCAACATGAACCTTTATGGAGGAATAAGTGAGGGCAGAGAAAACATTTAAACAAGTGGTACAAAACACCCAATAGGACAAAGGTTATTGGCTGAGCATCAACTTGGAAACTGCTTCCACTTATGAACAGGGAATTTTCTACAATCATGCTTTCTTGCCTTCTTCAGAACTAGCTGCATGTCTTCATGAAATTATTGCCTAAAAGGTATTAAAATGGAATCTTCTATATAAATCAATTGAAGCTGATACACTGGGTTGCATTAAACTTCCTCTTGTCTTGTGTGAATAGATCTAGTCTACGAGGAAGCTTGTGGTACTTGCCCTTTGCCAATTCTATAAGAAGAGAGAAAATGTTGCAGGGGCATAAAAGAGGTCACTACAATGATTTTTAGGGCATTCTTTTGGGTCTTCAGAATTACCATGGATATTGGTGTAAAGACGGAAGCTCAAGGGAACTTTCTCTTCCAAAGAAATGAAAATGCATCTATTTTCCAGGCTTGCTTATAAGGAGCCTAAACCAAAACTCGTTCAAATGCTTGTTTTGAAAGGAGGCAAACAGATCTATTTGAGGTGTTCCCAAAACTGAATCAATTCCTAGATCATCACTTGCTCAAATTTTCATTCAGAAGGGTCTTGTTCAGCATTCAGCAGGGAGCCAATCATCAATTCAGAGCCCTGCCCTTTGGTCTCATCACAGCCCAATGGATGTTTACCAAATGTATGGCAGTGGTAGTATCTCACCTGAGACAAGGATTCTAGGTGTTGCCATGTCTGGATAATTGGCTGCACACTGCACCAACAAAGCATCAACTTGTTTGATACTAACAATACCAACTACAGATCTTCAACCTTTTGGGTATCACAGTAAATATGGCAAAGTCAAAACTTCTGTGCAGAACTTGGAATTCATAGGAACGCAATTTAACACAATTACACAGATAGCAGCATTACCCCCCCCCCAAAAAAAAGGGTAATATCTCTGAGACAACAGGTACAAATCCTTCTGGATTTGCCAGCATCTCCTGCAAAAATAATTCTGAGAGCACTAGGTTCTGTCAGCAGCAATAGTCTTGGTACCTCCAGCGAGGTTTTTTCATGCGAGTAACCCTTGCAGTTCAGTGGTCCATCCTTTTTCATCCATCAGTCCCCATCAAACTAACCCCAATTTACAGACACGGAGATAGGCTTAGTTTATTTAGCTAAATGTCAACAGCATTAGTGTTTTTATATTGGTAAAACACGTAGGAGTTTAAAAGATAGAATTTACGAGCACACACACAAAGAGGAAATGCCAATAATGCATTAGCCAAGCAGAATGTGACGTTTCCTGGAAATAATTTCCTTTCTTTTGGGGGATTGAAAAACTGGAAAACGAACACCAGGGGTGGCCCTGGTTATCTATGACTAGACTACCGGGAGTTGAAGTGGTAGCTTGCCATTGACTGTACCTCAGCTGCCTGGCTTAAATGATAATTTATCAATTAACTGTATATAAAAATCCCATGGATTCAAGTTTTAAAAAAGTGTTTGAATTTTATCTGCATTGTGTTGGTCCCAAACAGTGGTCTGTGCTGGTAATTTGATGTAATACCCTGTTGTGTACGGTTTCCATGGCGAGGGAATAGGAAGTTTCATTCTGTTGGTTACTTTGAATAGTGGGTGGCTATAAGAATGTTTTAAATTGCCTTGTGTTTTTAAATCTGGTTCATTCTGTTGAAGTCTCCAATACTAGGGGACGAAAGTGCTTAAAATTTTACTGCTGGAATGCGGTGTCATTTATATGCTGTCTTCTGCACTTAGTAGTTTGTTTATGGTGTTTTTAAAGAAATAACAATTGGACAGCTTTCGAAGCTTCAAGCCAACTTCAATGCACCCAAACTGTCAGGCAGCTCAAGCTGGACTGCTTAAAAAAGGCAAGTTTGGGCACAAACTCCTTCAGAACTTTCCTGTCAGCAGAGAGGGAGGCTGAGCACTGAAAGGACAACCCTAGGAACAAAAAATGTCCAAATCCTGGCATAGAAAAACAACAAAAGTACTGGAGAAAGGGAACAATTACTGCAGCAATGATCATTCGAGCATCTACTTTTATGGTAAAAATCACTTTACATGACTGCACTATTATCTTAGCTATCTACATTTGGGAGGTGAAAGGAGACCAGAATCCCCTGGAGAATGGTCCTAGCAAAGCCTGATCTGGACCTAGAAATGGAATAAAGCTCATAGTGCTTTGCAAATGTATGTACAAAGGACCAAGCAGTAGTTTCTAAAACATTTCTACAATCCAAGACTTCCCAAATCCCATAGATGAAAGGAAAGTCCTGTTGAAGTGGGCCCCTTTAACCTGCGTGTATATATATATATATATATATATATATATATATATATATATATATATATATATATATATACACACACACATATATATATATATATATATATATATATATATATATATATATATATATATATATATATATATATATATATATATATATATATACACACACACACACACACATATATATATATATATATATATATACATATATATATATATATATACACACACACACACACACACACACACACACACACACACACACACATATATATATATATATATATATATATGTATATAAGCTTTAGACAACCACTTGGAAATAAGACTGTTTTGACACAGGTTGTCCATTCTTACCTTCACAACTTAACTGATCTGAAGGATTTAGTTCTATTAAGACAGTACCAGAGTTGTCCGTAGGCATCCAAGGGAGGAAGTATCCTCTCCCCCTCATTTTTAGGTTTAGCAAAATAACGGAGATGGATATTTCGCTGAATGTACATGCAGATACCACTTTCGACATAAAAGGAGCAAGCCTCAAAGAAACTCTGGAAAATGAGATAGGGTTGACTCATCATAAGAGCTTGGCACTCTGATAGCTTCTTGCAGAGGTCAGAGCCATCAGTAAAACTGTTCCATGTTGAGCCATGCTAGCTGGTTCAAAGGAAGCAAGTGTTAAATTCTCTAACACAATGTTAAGATTCCAAGGAGGGCACACCAGTTTTCTTGGAGGCAACTTAAGCAAAACTCTTATCAGGAAAGTTTTGACATGAGACCGCACTGAAAGGGGAGGATTTATGGGGAATAAATGAACCAAGACAGTTGAATAAGAAAGGCCTTGGGATAGTATCTCAAATACTGCAAATCACAGATCAACTAGCTCTGAATGGGTGCTGGTTATGTTGTTAGCACAAACTATAAAACCTTTAATGTACAATTTTTTAATAGCAGGCTTTCTTGTCTCAATTAGTAACTGCTGCACATACTCAGTAAACAAATGCCTAAAGGGAAATAAGACCCTATTATCCAGACAGTCAATTGAACTTGATTTGGGTCAGGGTTTCCCACACCCCCCCACCCCCGTTCTTGTGCGAGTAGATCCAGTCTGGGAAGAAGCTTGCTGTAGTTGCCCCTGGCCATTTCCAAAAATAATGGAGAACCACAGCTGCCTGGGCCAGAAGGAAGTCATTCCAATGTTCTTGGGGAATTCCTTCAGACTCCTCGAAAGTACCCTGGATATTACTGAAAAGAATATACAAGCACACAGGAAAATTTGTGTCCAAAGCAAAGAAAAAGCATCTGTCTTCCAAGCCTTTTTGCATGGACTCCTGGAACAGAACCTTACCCATGTGATTGTTCAGAATTGCAGGCAGTGTGTTTAACTTGAGGAATTTCCCACAGTTGAATCAAATGTTGAAATCCCCTGATCTACTTTCCATTTGTGTCTGCCTTGGTCCCGGCACAGCTTATCTACCACACAATGTTGCTCTGAATGTAAAAGGCCTGTAGAGTGAGAGCCTGTGCTGTTAAGCTATATCCTATTCTAATGTGGTTAGTCTGCAGAGGGGGGGGGGGTATAAACTGGTTCCCCCTTGCTTGCTGATACACCACACGGCTGTAGTACTTTAACTAGAAGTAGTCTCTGGGACCAAAGATGACTCAGAGAGTTGACTGCTTTGATCAGAGTGAACAAGTCACTGATGTGTCGCCCCTGTCACTGGTGTCCCACCTGGCACTAATCCCTCCATTGAGGCAGAAAAGGTGGCAAATGCTTTGTTAGAGATTTTCAGCAAGGCAAGTTTCCCAAAAGAAATACTGACTAGCAGAGGTGCCAAAAGTACAGTTGTGTACACTTACCATAAATGAAGATGTTAGAGTGTATTCACTGTTACAGTCATTACATTTGGGTTATCTGCCTGCAGGTAGCCCTCACCCGGACTATCAAAGTCTTGGATTCCAGCGTTGTATGCTGTCTCTTCTTCCATGACGTCAGGTCAGGTGTATAAAACATGCAGCCGACGCCATTACATCAGTTTTTCTTGCCCCAGATGTCAGGTGCCCCTATAATGGAAAGCAATTATATGTTCGGTTACACCTCCAACAAAAAGCAAATACACCAGAAAGCTGAAATACACTAAAAAAGAAGAAAAGTATAGTCAAGTGAAGTCAGGGGCTGGAAGGAGGGTAACCAGGACTGCAGCAGTGAATACACTTGAATATCTACATTTATGGTAAGTGTACACAACTGTACTATGTTCTTCATGTTTCACTGTTGCAGTCATTACATTTGGGTTGATTCCCAAAGCTAAAGAAGGGAGGAGGAAGTTCGAGAGCATTAGGACCGGCTATTAAGCCCTGCAAAACCAGCTCTGGATTTAGAAAAAATAGGCATGCGGTAATGCTTGGTGAAGGTATGTACAGAACTCCAAGTATCAGCTTCTAGGATGTCCCTGGTAGGGAGTCCTCTGAGAAAGGCTGTAGAAGTAGATGCAGCCCTGGTGGAATGTGATCTCATCCCCTGTGGAGTAGGTTTTCCATGGTGATTACAGCAGAAAAGAATGCAATGGGCTATCCACTTAGAAATGGTTTGCTTTGAAATAGTCTTCCCCTCTGCCCCTGCTGCAAAGCCAACTAACAGTGTTTCAGAGTTTCTGAGAGGCTTAGTCCCAAATAAAATCAAAGTTGCCTGTGCACGTCCAAAGAGTGCAGTATTCATTCTCCTTTGTTTTGTGGATTCGGGAAAAAGTAGGCAAATGAATGGACTGATTAAGGGCCACACTAGACACCACCTTGGGCATAAAGGAAGGATTGGTCCTGAGGGCCACCCTGTCTGCATGGAAGATGATGAATGGCTCACTGCCATGAGGGCCTGTAATTCAGACACTCTTCTTCCTGAAGTGATGGCAAGAAGGAAGACTGTTTTCCAAAGAAGGAATTTCAACTCTGCAGCTGGCTCAAAAAAAGGTAGAGGGAGCTTTTCCAATACAAAGTTAAGGTCCCAGGCTGGAGTAGGGGCTTTCCTGGGGGTCTTAGATGTTTGGACACTCTGAGGAATTGCTTTAGTAGGGGGTGAGAGAAGAGAGTTGGTTCAGTATTATAATGAGCTGAAATGGCAGAGGCATGAATTTTAATTGATGAGAAGTAAAGGCCCTTGTGGAGCATCTCTGTTAAATACTGAAGAATATGCGGTAAGCTGGGCACCATTGTGCCCATCCCCTGAGTCTAGCTCCAGGAACAGTATCTTTTCCACTTTTCAGCATAGGATTTTCTAGTACTAGTCCTCCTTGCCTCTAGAATGACATCTAGCACCTGCTTACTGAAAGATGTTATTGGAGAGCTCAAGCAATTAGCCAGGCTGCAAGGTTCAGGGTTTGAAGCTGAGGGTGCAGAATCTGGCCTTCCTGCTGGGACAGCAGGGAAGGGGGTCTGCGGCAGGTGCCATGGTTCCAGCAGCAAGATACTGCGCACGAGGGGGAACCAGTGCTGGCGTGGCCAGTCTGGTGCAATCAGTATTGCCCTTGATTTGTCCTGTTTGATCTTTAGAAGAAAAACTTTCAAGAGGAGAGGGAGAGGGGGAAAGGCATAAACTGAGAGGCTTTCCCAGGTGAAGGACAGGGCATCCACTTTCCAAGCTTGACTGTGGGAAGTCCTTGTGCAGAATTTGTCCAGTTGGTAGTTCTGAGGGGAGGCAAACAGGTCTATCTCTGGATTCCCCCATTTGTTTCTCAACATGTTGAATTTCTTTGGTTCCAGTTTTCACTCATGAGGGTCCATAAGATTTCTGCTTAGGTCGTCTGGCAGTGAATTTAGCTTGCCTGGCAGGAATTGAGCTTGTAGGTGCACTTGGTAGCTCAAGCTGTGTTCCACAGAGCCATGGCTAGTCTGCAGATAGGGTATGAGTGGGTTCCCCCCTGCCTGTTGATGTACCACAGTGGTCTTTGTCTGTCTTTACCAATAATTGTCCTGGAAGAATGTGGCCCTTGAAGGCTGTCAGGGAATTTTGTACAGCTAACATTTCTTTTTGATTGATATGCAGGTGCATCTGACTCGAGTTCCATTTGCCCTGAATGCACTGCCCTGCCAAGTGAGCCCCCCATCCATAGTCTGATGCGTCTGTTGTTAGGGCTTGGGCAGCAGGGGGTAGAGTGAATGGGAGCCCCTTGCTGTGGTAGCAGGCCTCTGCCCACCAAAGGAACTCTGTCTTTTTGCAAGGAATGATAGGAATCAATGATTCCAGGTCCTGAGAATGTTGACACCATAGGCTTTTTAGATACCATTGTAGTGTCCTCGTATGCAGTCTTGCATATGGAATTAGTAGAATGCAAGAGGCCATGAAACCCAGGGCTTGCAGGATTTTCCTTGAAGATAGCTGGGTCTTTGTGGCCAGTAGTCTGAAGTAGGCTGTCAAATAAGCTTGTTTCTCTGGCGTGAGGTAAGCCATCTGGGAAGTTGTGTTCAAGCTTGGTCCCAGGAATACAATCTGTTGGCAGGGTACTAAATGAGATTTCTTTTCATTTATGGTGTACCCCAGTGAGGTCAGAAGTTTCTTTACAAATGCCAGATGTTTTAGTAGCATGTCCTGGCTTTCTGCCTGAATTACACAATTGTCCAGGTATGGGTATATTTGAATATTTCTTTGCCTGTAAAATGCAATGAGACTAGAGCGAGACACTTTGTGAATACCCTGGGTGCAGTAGATAAGCCAAAGGGAAATGCAGAGAACTGATGGTGCCTGGAGCCTGTTCTGAAGCGTAGGTATTTCCTGCAACATTCCCTTATTGGAATGTGCAGGTAAGCTTCCTTTAAGTCCAAGGTTGCCAACCAGGCATCTTTGCCTACCATAGGAAGCAGCTGTTGAAGTGTTTGCATTTTGAATTTTGGGATTACCAAAAAAGATGTTTAGAATAGAGAGGTCCAGGATAGGATGCCAGGAGCTCTCTTTTCTGGGTACCAGGAAAAGTCTCGAGTAAAAACCTTGTCTCCTTTCTTCTGCTGGGACAGGTTGAATAGCCCTGATACTTAGAAGAGAGAACCTGCTGTTGAGCCTCTACCCACTGATTTGGGGGGTAGGTCTGGCCAACCTTTTGGGGTTGGGTAAGGTGTGGAAGTGGACTTTGTATCCTTGGAAAACTATATTTAAAACCCATTTGTCCTGGGTAATGAGTTCCCAGTTTTTTGCATGCAGGGCGAGCTTTCCCCCTAAGGGAGCAGGCAGTTGAGCAGGGCTTGGAAGGTTTAAGGTTAAGTCATTGTGACATTTGGCCATAGAGGGGTATCTTACTACTTCCAGCTTTGGAAGTGGGAACCCCCCCCCACTGCTTAGGTCTGCGAGTACCTTGAGACTGCAGCCAAGGTGGTCTGCTATTCCTGGGTTTGGACTGAGAAAGCCTGGAAGAGACAGGAAAGGACCAACTCGTAGAAGGCCAATGCCTGCTAAATCTGGGAGGCTGTACTTGCAGGAAATCTTTAACAGTTTGCATAGATTTAGCTTTTTCCTCCATCTTTTTAAGGACTTCCTCTCTTTTGTTGCCAAACAGGCGGTCTTGGTTTAAGGGAACATCCAGTAATTTAGCTTTAACATGATCTGGCAAATTTTGCTCTAAGCCAAGCCTTCTAAGTACAGACCCAGTGACAGCAGCCCTGCAAGATGCCTCTAATGAATCAAAACCATATTGCAAAGTATGTTTTCCAACCTGTTCAGCAGAATGCATTAAAGCCTGTAAATCTTGATTTTCAGCAGTCAGGAATCAACATCATTTTCTGTTTAAGTAGTCCCATAATATGCTGCTGATACTTTAACATATGAAACTGGCAGTTTAAGGCCCTAATGGCCAAAGGAGCAGAAGTGTATACCTTCTTTCCTCATCCGTCCAAGGCCCTAGAATCTCTATCAGAGGGGGTAGGGTTTTTGGCAATAGTAGCCTTAATGCCTTTAAGTCCTTGGGAAATGGTCTCTGGGTTCGCAGTAGGATTCTTGAAGCGGAATTTGTAAGAATCAGGTACTCCCAGGCTTCCTGGGAGCTGGAGGTAAAGTCTGGGGCCAGGCTAGATTCCAAAAAGGCATCATCTACAATGTCACAGGAGGGATAGGGAGGGTAAGAATTCATTGAGCCTCTTTTTGGAGTCAGAGTAATTCTGGCTTTCCCAACGGAAATGCTCCCTAAGAGTGTGCAAGGTTTCACCAAAAGAAAAATCTTCTGGAGGGAAAGCAGAGGGAATGGAATCCTCTGCGTCAGAATCCTTATAGGTAGGTAAAAGTAAATCCTGGTAAACAGAAGAAACAGAAATTTCAGAATCCTAATCAGAAGAATAGGAAGGAAAATCAGTTCTAGGTCTCAGAGGGTGAAGGGTGGCTTCCCCTAATTAAAGTAATAAGGACTTCAGCCATTCTTATTTGTTTTTTAGGGATATGGTCATGACCATGCGGTTTGGACGTCAGTTTTCTCGGCGTGGGTCGAGTTTTAGGCCTTGAAGTAGATGGCGTCGGGTTGAAATGCAAGTCAGTAGGCCTGAATACACCCTCAGAAGCCAGTGCCTGCACAGCGGCTCCTGACCCATCCAAGGTAGAGACATCTGCAGGTTCCATAGTCGAAGAATCATCTCGCGGCATACCGGACTCCGAATGGGTCTCAGTAGTGGCCTGCGAATCTGAAGTAGCAGTTATCAGGGGCTGTGAAAGTGCCTCACTGAGTACCGACAAAATGGCGACTAGCTTAACGTAAGTGTCGTCGGTAGCTTTGGACCTATGCGGTCTTGTCTGTCTTTACCTTTACATTTTTTCGGAATGTCTGTAGTTGGATGGTTTACCGAAGCCATTTTTGGATAGTTAAACAGAGTACCAAAATAATTTGCTGCAAAAAGAAACGGACGACGAATAGTTCTTGGGTTGAATAAGGCACAAAACCGACAGCGAGGGATGTCGTGGTCTGGGCCTAAGCAAGGAATGCAGTACAAATGAAAATCTTTGAGGTATTTACTTTCCACAGGTAATACAGTTGTTCACTTTTACTGACATCGGTTATGAGCAAGAAAAAGGATCCCTAATGGGGTACTTAGCTTTTTTGAAGACTTCGGTTCTGAAACTAAAATTTCAGGAGTCAGTCAACCGGCACTTGCAAACTGCTTCTGCTTCGGGCACCGCGCGGTAAGAAAGACTAATGTAATGGCATCTGCTGCATGTTTTATACCCCTGACGACCTGACGTCATGGAAGAAAAGACAGCATCTGACGCAGGAATCTAAGACTTTGATATTCAGGCTGGCTGAGGGTTGCCTGCAGGCAGATAACCCAAATGTAATGACTGCAACAGTGAAACACGAAGAATATCTGCTTTCCAAGCAAAGTCTTAAGCAGCTGTGGTGACCGATTCGGAATACCAGAAGAGGAGATCTGGAATTAGAAATATCGGCTGTCTCCAAGTGATTTGCTTCTGACAAACCCAAGCAAAGAGATCTGGGTGATGGTGCTGGGATGAAAAGACTTCATATACTATTGCACTTTTCTCATGTGGAGTCAACCAGGGGTATCACAAGAATCATAGAAACTATGAGAACAAAAATCCTGAGGTACTCCCTCACAGTGACCAAAGTCTGAGTGGAAAACCATAAGAAACCAATCTAGATCTATTTTTCCTGGGGAAGAAAATCTCCTTGAACTGTGGTGTCGGACTTCCCAGAAACACAATCCTGAGCAGAGTCAAGGCAGACTTTTGAATGTTCTCTTAGAATCCAAGATTGTCCAAGATCTGTCACCCAGGGTAGAAATTCTTGATGCTTTGAAATAGACTTTTCAAAGATAAGTTGCCTAAATACCAGAGTATGCCAGAGTACCAGCAAACTACAACATAGGAGGTAATACCCTGAAATCTGAAGAAATAAGGGATCTAGGGATCCAAGTAGTCAGCTTTCCTTTGATAAACATGTTGCCAAAGTGGTTAGAAAATCCTTCTATGTGACCCATCTGATCAGGAAAGGGTTCGCATCAAGATCTAAGGATGTAATGGTGCCCCTCTACTCTTCCCTCATCAGACCCATTATTGAGTACAATGCACCAATTGGAATTGTACCTGGCTAGACATCTCCAGCAGCTGGAGAGACCACAGAGGTACCTAACCAAGAGGATTACTGGCCTCAAACAGTTGCCCTATGAGGCAAGATTGAAAAAGCTAAGACTGTTCTCTGTTGCATACCGGTTTCTCAGAGGCAATCTCTGTCTAACGTACAGAGCCATGTCCAACCCAGAATTGCTGAACATGCTCCATCTTAACAAAACCAAATCTACTCGAGCTACACGCTCTAGGGATATAAACCTCAACACAACAATGAATAGAACATGCTGGAGGGATAGATTCTCTTCGCAGAGACTTCCCTTACTATGGAACAGGGTTCCGATCTACATAAGACAGAGCCCCTCACTATCACTCTTCAAGTGGAACCTTGATGAGTGGATGGGTAACAAAGTTCACACCAACAGCACTACTAGATAGGGGCTAAGGATACTAGCTGCTAGTACAAGGGTCTAGGGAACTACTAAAGGAGCGGTGAATACCGCACAACGTGGCTGGGCTAATATATGCCTTCGGGCAGATAGCCCAGTACGAACCCATGAACCTAAATATGGAAAACAGTAGACATCCTGTAACCTGTAATAAGCTATAACTGGAGCTAGACACTTCGTGAACACACTTGCTGCAGTGGATAGTCCAAAGGGTAAAGCAAAGAACTGAATGTGATCCGGGCACACAGAACCTTATGAGCCTGAAGTTTGCATGAATAGGAATGTAGTAAGAAGTTACGTACTCACCATAACGTTCCATCTAAGTAGTTAGACTTCATTTGTCATCAACCTGTGGGATGTCGGACCTGGACTGGATCCAAGATGGCAGTTTCACGAGCATCTGATCCGAGCTACAAGCTCCTCCCTTTACCCTTAACACCCCTCCATCTTCTTCCTTCCCTCAGATCGAGTTTGCTACACCCCTCACATGAACCCGATCCAAAAACCGTCACAAAGAAAAACAGGAGAGCCGCAAGGGTGCCCTTGTCGTTCTGCCAAAGCAGAAAGCACCAAGAGAAGGTCAGGGGGAAGGAGGGAGGGACAGTTGATGACAAATGAAGGAGTTAACTTCATTTGATCATCAACCTGTGGGACAGAGTTCCCCAGACACCAAAAAAAACCCCCTGGGTGGCCCTCATGGAAGGATATTTCGAAGCACTGCGGAGCCAAAGGATGTTCTCCCTCTGGAAACCATGTCCAATTTATAATGAGAAAACATATGAGATTAGGACCAAGTAACCGCCAAACAAATATCGCCCAAGGACACACTAAACAAAAAGGCAGCTGACATAGCCATGGACTTGGTATAATGGGCATTTATCCTACCCGGAAGAGGAAAATCCATCTGACAGTAGTCACCTTAGAAAGTACTGAGTTAGTTGCCCCTGTTTTTCTGGCGTGAGGTAGGCCATCTGGGTGTTTGTGTCCAAGATGGCACCCAGGAAAGTTATTTTCTGAGATGGTGCTAGCCTGGATTTCTCTTTGTTGACTGTATATCCCAGAGAATTTAATAACCGTGTTACATAAGCCAGATGTTCCAGAAGTATGTGCTTGCTGTCCGCTTGGATCAGGCAGTCGTCCAAATAAGGGTAAATTTGTATCCCTTGAAGTCTGCAGTAGGCAATTACTGATGCCAGGCATTTCGTGAATACTCTGGGCGCAGTAGATAAGCCAAAGGGCAATGCAGAGAATTGATAGTGGATTGAACCTGCAAGAAATCTGAGGTATCTTCTGCAGCTTTGTCTGATTGGGACATGCAGGTATGCCTCCTTGAGGTCCAATGTTACCAGCCAGAACTCCTTGCCCAGCATGGGAAGAAGCTGCTGTAATGTGAGCATCTTGAATTTTGGTACGAGTAGAAATGTATTTAGGCTGGATAAGTCCAAAATGGGTCTCCAGTCGGTTCCTTTCCTTGGTACCAGAAATAGTCTGGAATAAAAACCTTGACCTTGTTCGTGAGTAGGTACCTCTTGAATAGCTTTCATGTCCATGAGCTTTGAAATTTGTATTTGTGCCTCTGCCCTTTGATTGTGTGGCAGGTTTGGCATGCCTCTCATTTTTGGAAGAGTGTGAAAATGAAATCTGTAGCCTCTGTTCATAATGTCCAGGATCCATTTGTCTGTTGTGATAATATGCCAAATTCTTGTAAATAATGCCAGCTTTCCTCCCAAGGGTGCTGCCAGCTGAGACTTGCTTGGCAGGAAAAGGAGGAAGTCATTGGGTTTGTTTTCTGTATTGTTGTGCACTGTCTTCGCCACCTCTTGGTGCTGGAGTTTGCCAATGTCTGCCTCTACATGATCCTTGAGATTGTCCTCTGCCCCTTGTGCGCCTGTATCTACCGCTTTGGGGATTGTCCGTGGCTGGAAAGGGCCAGTTTATAGAAGGCCAATTTCTGCTAAAACGTGGTGGTTGTACCTGTAGAAAAGCTTTGACAGTTTGCATAGATTTAGCTTTTTCTTCCATTTTCCGTAGTATCTCCTCAGCATTAGTACCAAATAGTACATCTTTTTGTAAAGGAGCATCTAGTAGTTTAGCTTTAACATGATCAGGCAAGATTTGTTCCCTAAGCCAGGCATGTCTACGAATGACTGATCCTGTAACAGCAGCTCTACTTGAGGCCTCTAAGGCATTATAGACACATTGTAAGGTGTGTTTACCCACTTGTTCTGCACTATGCATCATATCCTGCAACTCCTTCAAATCTGGTTGTTCAGGTTGAGACATTTTATTTCATAATTGCGATAAAAGAAACTGCTGATATTTAAGCATATGGAACTGACAGTTTAAGGCCCTCATGGCTAGGGTGGCCGAGGTATATACCTTTTTTCCCCACCTTTCTAAGGATCTAGACTCTCTTTCGGAAGGTAGTGGATTCTTAGCAGTAGAGGCCTTCATTCCCTTGGGGCCTTGAGAAATGGTTTCAGGATCAGCATTATGGGCTTGAGAGTTAGGAACTCTGTAGTACCTATCAGGCTTGACTGGGGCAGGAGGCAGGGAATCCGGATTAAGGCAAGCCTCCGAGTAAACATCAAGTATGTCCAAGACAGGAGGTATCGCCAGAGGTCTGTGTTGAGGTAACAAAAGAAATTCCCTAAGCCTTTTCTTGGAATCAGAAAAGTCTTGGCCTTCCCAATGGAACTGTTCCCTCAAGGTGTGCAAGGTTTCCCCAAAAGAAAAATCCTCTGGGGGAGATACAGAAGGAATGGACTGTTCTGCATCAGAATCTTCAAAAGGAGAGTACGAGTGTTCCTCTACATCAGAATGTTCTGAGAAAATGGAGCCCTGGTCAGAAGAGGGAGAATCTTCCTCCACTCTGGGTCTCTTGTCTGGAGGGGGTTGGGAACCCCTGATAAGAGTAATTAAATCCTCAGCCATTTTTAGCATCTGCTTTTTAGGCATGGGGCCTGGAGATGGGCCCTGTGCAACAGGCCTCTTGGGATGCATGGCTGATTTGGACTTGGTAAAGGCGTTAATGGAAAAGGAAGATGAGGGTCTCAAGACACCATGGGTGGAAGTGGACCTGTCCACATTAGGAGGCTCAACACTCACAGTGGCTTCGGTGGTTGTAGTCTGGGTAAGGGCCGAGGTACCTGCGGTCTCGGTTACAGAAGACACAGCCAAAGAAGTGTCGTCGGTAGTCAGGGGCTGCATAGGCGTCTCGCTGAGAACCAGATCACGTGTAGCCGGTTTTGGCGTGGTGTCGGTGGAGACCGCGGACCTTGCGTGTCAGTCCTTGTCCTTGCGTTGTTTGGATAAAATGGTAGTCGGAGTCTCCGATGACATTTTATAATCAAAAGCTTTACCAAAAAAGTGTTGGGCGAACTCCGACGCTTAATAGTGCTTATTGAAAGTAGCACAAAAGCGACAGCCCGAGACGTCGTGGTCTGGGCCTAAACAAGGTATGCAGAGGGAATGGAAATCCTTATGCGGTATTTGCTTCCCACAAGAAATACAATTGTTAACTTTGTCTGACATCGGTCTGAGGCAAGAAAAGTTTCCCCAACGGGGTACTTAGCTTTAAAGAAGACTTCGGTTTCCAATTTTTCCTAAATTCAGGAGCTGGCCGACCGGCACTTGCGAACTGCTTCTGCTTCGGGCACCGCGCGGCAAAAAAGACTTAAGAAAATGGTGTCGACTGTGTCTTATATACCCCTGTCGCACTGACGTCAGGAAAGAAAGCGACAACCGACGCCGGACCTAGACTTTGGAATTCGGCCGACCGAGGACCTGCCTGACGGCAGAGAACCCATCTGTGATTACTGCAGCTGTATGCACGATGAACATCATCTACATTTATGTTAAGTGTACACAACTGCACTATGTTCTTCATGTTTCACTGTTGCAGTCATCACATTTGGGTTGATTCCCAAAGCCGAGGAAATGGGTTGAGGCAGTCAAGGAAACTAGGGGCCGACTAAGATGCCCTGAGACTGCAGAGGATAACCCTGCCCTGGATTTGAAGAAGAGAGGCAGGTGGTAATGCTTGGTAAAAGTGTGAACAGATGTCCATGTGGCAAGCCTCCAGAATGTCCCTGGTGGGGATTCCTCTGAGGAAAGCAGCAGAGGTGGAGGCTGCTCTGGTGGAGTGCGTCCTGACCCCCTTGGGGGAGGCTTTCCATGGTGTTTGCAGCAGAAATGGATGCAGTGTGCTATCCATTTGGAAATGGTTTATTTGGAGATGGCGTTGCCTTCTGCCCCTGTAGCAATGCTAGCCAGTAATTGATCAGACTTTCTAAAGAATTTAGTCATGTATAGAATCTGAGCTGTCAGCATCTAGAGAGAGTGAAGAATCATTTCCCCCTTGTTCTGGGGATTAGGAAAAACGGTGGGCAAATGCATGGATTGGTTGAGAGCTACTCTGGACACCACCTTGTGCATGAAAGATGGGTTAGTCCAGAGGGATACCCTGTCAGCAAGGAAGATGATGAAGGGTTCCATAGCCATAAGTGCTTGTAGCTCAGAGACTCTTCTGGCTGAAGAGATGGCCAGAAGGAATGCCATCTTCCAGGAGATAAATTTTAGCTCTGCAGAAGAAGCAGGTTCGAAAGGGGGCAGGGTGAGCTTTTCCAGTACAAAGTTAAGATCTCAAGCTGGTGTTGGTGCCCTTCTGGGTGGCCTCAAGTTGCAATCCATCTTAGGAACTGTTTGATCAAAGGTTTGAGAAAAGGGGCTACTCAGTGTGAAAATGAGCAGAAATAGCAGAGGCATGAATTTTTATAGAGGAGAAAGAGAGGCCACTGTGTAGTGGGTCAGCTAATTCAAGAATGGGAGGGAGGGCTGTGGTCAGCTAAGTAATCCAAGATGAGAGGGAGGGAGGGCTGTGCCATACTGGCTCCCTTAGCTCGGATCCAGATGCAGAACTTTCTCCATTTATCAGCATAAGACTTTCTGGTGCTTGGACGTCTGGCCTCACAGATAACATCCACAACCTGTTTACCGTTGGCAGATTGGTTCGGGGATACGGAATAAGCCAAGCTGCCAAACTGAGTGTCTGCAATTGGGGATGCATGAATTCCCCTTCCCTCTGGGCCAGGAAGTTAAGAATCTGAGAAAGATGCAATGGAGGCAGCGGGACAGGCTGTGCAGCAAGGGGTACCACTGTTGCCGGGGCCAGTCTGGCGCTATAAGCATGGTCCTTGTTTTTTGCTGCCTTATTTTGAGCAGTACCCTGGAGATGAGAGGTAGGGGGGGAAAGGCATAGACCGATACATTGACCCAGGGGAAGGACAGGGCATCCACTTTCCAAGCCATGCAGTGATGCTCCCTGGTGCAGAATTTGCTGAGCTGATGGTTGGTGTGGCAGGCAAAGAGGTCGACCTTCGGGGTTCCCCAATTCTGAGTTATTAGGGTGAAGGTACTTCTGTTGAGTTGCCACGCATGTGGGTCCAGAAGATTTCTGCTTAATTGTTCTGCCAGAGAGTTGAGAGAGCCTGGTAGGAATTGTGCTAACAGATGGAGTTGCATGGCAGAGGCTATGGGCCAAAGGGTCATGGCCAGCCTGCATAGAGGGTAGGAGCGAGTCCCTCCCTGCTTGATGTACCACATCACAGTGGTTCATAGGTTCATACTAGGCTATCTGCCCTAGGGCATCTATAAGCCTAGCCAGAATGTGTTTGGCTTTCGCCACCCATTTTAAATCAATTTTGCTATGCCCTTTTTTGAGGTTAGTATACTGTGCCTCTGTCTAAGAGTGACACAGAAGTGATACCCGGGTTAACCTACGATCTCCCATCCACTCATCAAGATTTCTCTTGAAGACAGTCAATGAGGGACTCTGCCTAACCTGGACTGGGATTTTATTCCAGAGTGAAGGGAGCCTCTGGGTTATGAATCTGTCCCTCCAGCATGTCCTATTTATTTCAGTGCTGAGGTTCAAGTCTCTCAAGGGCGTAGCGCGATGGGATTTGGATTTTCTGAGGTGCAGCATGTCCATTAATTCCGGGTTGGACATGGCTTTATACGTCAGGCACAGATCGCCTCTAAACAGGCGGTATACCACTGAGTAGAGCTGGAGTTTCTTTAACCGGGCAGCATATGGCATCTGTCTGAGCCCTTTGATCCTCTTGGTGAGGTACTTTTGTGGTTTTTCCAGTTGCTGCAGGTGTCTGGTAAGGTGCATCCCAAAAGGGGCATTGTACTCTATTATGGGCCTGATGAGGGATGAGTAAAGAGGCACGATGACCTCCCCTGATCAAGATGTGAATCCCTTCATGATTAGGTGGGCTATATAAAATGTTTTTCTAACCACTTTGGCCACGTGGTTGTCAAACAAGAGATTGCTATCAACTTGGGTCCCAGGTCCCTAATTACTTCTTCTGTACTTAATGGATTACCACCTATGTGGTAATTTGTGGGCACTTTGTTTTTGCCAAAGGGGATGACTATACACTTCTTGGCGTTTAGCTTGAGGCCATGGCTCTGGCACCAGTTGTCTGTTTCTATGAGGCCCTTTTGGAGGATGCTTGTGTCGGCTGGAGAGTCGATTATGGCGCCCAGTTTGCAGTCGTCTGCGAACTTGGTCAGCCACAGTCCTTCCGTGTTGGCCTGTACCTCCGAGAAATATACACCGAACAAGAGAGGTCTCAGGACTGAGCCCTGTGGGACACCACTTGTAACTGGTTTGGAGTCTGACATGGCTCCAGCAATTCTAACCATGTGGGTTCTGTCCTTGAGCCAGTTTGCAACCCATCTAGTGACATAGGGGTTTATATTTAAGCTGGTGAGCTTATCTATAATGCCTGAGTGGGGTATTGTATCGAAGGCTTTTGCGAGGTCCAGGTAGGCTGTGTAGACCACCTTCCCCTCAATGGCCTTGGTGACTGTTTCAAAGAAATCAACCACGTTTAAGAGGCAGGATCTGCCCTTAACAAAGCCGAACTGGGTAGGATCCAGTGTCTTTAGGTCCCCAATATCTTTATTTATGAGGTCCATGATGATCCTTTCCATAGCTTTGCAGACCAAGCTAGTCAGGCTTATGGGGTGATAGTTTCCAAGATCTGTTGAGGCACCACCTTTGTGGAGAGGGACCACAGTTGCTGTACGCCACTCTTTGGGTACATATCCTGTAGTAAGGCTGAGATTGAACAGTAGTTTTATGTTTGGGTTTAGCTCTTCTTTGAGTTCATGTAGGACGCAGCCCAGGACACCGTCTGGTCCCATTGATGCTGTGTTTTTTGCTTTGGAGAGGGCGGCTCTTACCTGAGCATCTGAGATGTCAGGGGGGCAGCAGTCTGCTGGGATAGATATTTGCCCTTTTGGTGGGTAGGGGGGCAGCAGTCTGCTGGGATAGATATTTGCCCTTTTGGTGGGTGGGTGGGTGGGGGGGGGGAGTTTGCGCTGAACCTGTCAACTAGGATGTTGGCAATGTCTGTGGGTTTGGTGTATTTTTTGTCATTTTGGACTAATTCTGAGCATATCTGGGAATTACCACCCAGGTTCCTAACATAACTAAAGAAAGCCTTGTGATTATCCTTAGTGTCCTGTGCAATTTTTCTCTCGAAGCTGGCCTTAGATGATTTTATGAGTGCCCATAGTTTTTTGTTAATACTGATCAGAGATGCCTTCCCTTTTTGGGATTTTGCTCTATCATTTAGTACCTTCCTCCTTCTATTGTATAGTTTGTTTATGGCTGGGGTCCACCAGACAGGACGTCTGCCTTTGGAGGATTGGGTCTTGGTTTTATTTGGGATTGCATGATCCATGCATTCCTGAAAGTGCTCATAGAATGAGTTTATAAAGGATTCTGCGGTCTGGGCCGTATTTTCCACAGGCCCGGGGGCTTTGAAGGATTCCACCTCAGTTTTGAGGAGTGTGAAATTTGCTTTAGAGAAGTTTTTCACTGTGGTTTTCTGTGCAGGGGGTGGTGTCGGGATGTGAATATCCAGTGAGATTAGTTTATGGTCTGATCTTACCAGTGAGGGATACACTTCTGGTCTGGAGCATAGAGTCCCCATGTTGGTGATGATCAGGTCCAGTACGTTTTCCCCTCTTGTGGGAGTGGTAACAAGTTGTTCCATAGCATCTGAGTTTATAAATTCTAGGAACCTTTGGGCTTGGGTGTTGGAGCTAGAGTAATGCTCCCAGTCTATGTTTGGGTAGTTGAAGTCACCCAATATAATGGTGTTTGGAGAGACCTTCATATTTTCCAGTGTTCTCAGGAAGGCCGAGTGGGGTTCCTGGGTTAGGGAGGGTGGTCTGTAGCAGGCTATAAACTGGAAGGCAGTTTTACCCACTGTTAGTTGCACATGGATAGTCTCTGATGTTTCGTGCTGTACCACCAACCTGGTGGTGTGGGTATCTTTGAGGAATATTGATACTCCCCCTCCTTTTGTGGGTCGGTCCAAGTTTTGGGGCCGAAAAGCATGGTATGAGGTATAACCTGGTAGTGCTGGGGTGCTCTCAGGAGCCTTGAACCAGGTTTCTGTTACTGAACAGATATCGATGTTCTCCATGCTAAGGAGAGTTTCAAGTGCGTGCATCTTGAGGTTTAGACTTCTGGCGTTGAGTAGCATTACTCTTAGTTTCTTATCCCTTGTGATACCTATGGAGGTGGGTTTGACTTTTGAGCCTCGCCTAAAAAAGGCACTATGAGGGTAGCAAGAGCCTTTGCCAATATCCAAAAGCCCAGGGGTGACAGGTGCAAGCCGTCCATAGCGAAGCATCGTGGCTTGTCGAGCATGTCATCCCAGGCTGACAGGCATTGGATCCCCTTTGAATGACACCAATACTTAAGCCAATTGTTGAAATTAATCATCTTGTCTTCATGTTGTGGCATCATTCTTGGTGAGGGTAAGATGCTACTCAAGGTCAGGGTCATACCGGCCTGGGCCACATGCTCAGAGAGCTCCTCTATGTCTCTTTTCATGTAGTCCAGGGAGGTACGTCTCAGGTCATTCACACCAGCATGGACAACGACTGAGTCATATTTGTACTTGCCTTGGAGTGACCTGAGTGCTTGTGTTATGCGGCTGATCCTAGCACCCGACAGGCAGCTCATTGTGACCTTTTCCTTATTCAGCCTGGTGAGCGGGACGTCAGTGTGCCTGACGATAGAGTCACCTATTACAAGTGTATCAGGTGTGCTGTTTAGCCTTAAGGGCTGTGACTGTTCGGCACACTGGCTTTGTGAGCTGTGTGTTGCACGTGTTTTGTTTTGGGGTAGCGGTTGCTTGGGTGTCTGCTTTGGAGGTCTCTGCTGCTTAGGCAGATTTTTATTTAGAGCCTCCGAGTATGTTTTTGTGTGTTTATGTGTTTGGTTTGCTGTCGTGGTAGGTCTATGTGAGACTGGAATTGTACTGAGTTGAGAGAGCTTAGCCTCCAGTTTGGCTATATGGATGCATCTCTCATGTGTTGGAATTTGTTTGGAGGATGAGAGGGTTGTCTGTGTACATGAGGCAGTTGTAACATTGCCACAAGATTCTCAGATTCACCAGCTGGACCGGAGAGAAGACTGACAACTGACCTTTGGACATGCTAGAATAGTATTGGGAATTCCTTTATAATTGAAAAAAAAGGGCCATTGTGGAACAAGGTACTCAAGAGGACTTTGTCAGAGTGTAGTGCTTTTAATTCTTTAGTGCTGACTTATAATTGCTTTAGTGAGCAAGTGTCTTTAGTGAGCAAGTGCCAGGCAACTTAAATGCAATGTGTTACAGGTAACTTAAATGCAAAAATGACAAACAGTAACTTTCTTTTAATTGAAACAAGGAAATGAGTACAGTAAGCAATGCAGATATCACTAGGGATCCACAGAAGCTCTGAAAAGCCGCGTTTTAGGTGGTATTAGCGTTTCAGGGAAATAACAAGCAAACAAACTACAAGCATACAAACAGAGCTAGATTCAGCAGGCCTGGATCTAGTCTATGCTACAGCAAACAATGTGTACCAATTTCAGTAAGAAACAGTTGAAATATGCAGGCACTATAAGCCTTTAACCAGAAATTCCCAGCTCAGAAGGGCAAGGTGTTGTACGTTTTGATCAGGAGAGCCCCTGGAAAAAGAAGAGGCTTGAAAGCTATCAAGGTGTGCTGCAGAGCCATCATCTTTTCGATTGATGTGCAGAGGGATTTGCTGTGGGCTCGATTGGCCCTGTAATACACCTGCCGTCCAGGTGTGCACCCAAAGCATAGTCTGATGCATCTGTGGTGAGGGTTTGGGGGAGGGGGTCTACGGAGAAAGGCTGTCACTTGTTGAGGGAGCATGCTGTTGCCCACCAAAAGAAAATATTTTTTGAGGCAAGGAATTATAGGTAGAAGAGTTTTCAGGTCTTGAGACCTGGACACCAAATGCTCTTTATGTACCATTAAAGTTTCCTCATATGCAGTCTGGCATATGGAATGAGTAGTATACAAGATGCCATCAATCCCAGAGCTTGCAATATCATCCTTGCAGATAGCTGGGACCTGGTGGCTAGTTGAGAGAAGTAGGTTGTCAGGGAAATTTGTTTTTCTGGTTTAAGGTATGCCATCTGGGATGCTGTGTCCAGACTTGCTCCCAGGAAGATTATCCTTTGGGTAGGCACCTGCTTGGATTTCTTTTTGTTGTGTACCCTAGAGAGGTAAGGAGGGTCTTTACAAAGGCCAGGTGCTTGAGCAGCTTTTCCTGGCTGTCTGCCTGAATAAGGGAGTCGTCTAAGTATGGGTAAATCTGAATATTTCTTTGTCTACAAAAGGAATGGCCGGAGCCAGACATTTTGTGAAAACTCTGGGAGCAGTAGATAAGCCAAAGGGAAGCACAAAGAACTGAAAGTGTTGAGATCCTGCACTGAAGCGGAGATCTTTACTGCATGATTCCCTGATAGGAATGTGGAGGTAGCCCTCTTTTAGATCTAGGGTGGCTAGCCAAGCGTCCTTGGAGAACATGGGTAGCAGCTGTTGGAGGGTGAGCATTTTGAATTTTGGGATCACCAGGAAGGTGTTTAGAATGAATAGATAGAGAATGGAGTGCCAGTGTGCCCTCTTTTCTGGGTACCACAGTCTGTAGTAGAAAGCTTGGCCTATCTGTTCTGCAGGAACATGCTCTGCCCTCAGAGAGAGCAGTGAAAGGATTTGCTTTTGAGCCTCTGCCCACTGATTTGTTGGCAGATCTGGGAACTCTTTTGGGGTTGGAAGGGTGTGGAAGAAAAATTTGTATCCCTGAGACACAATGTTCAGAACCCGTTGGTCCTTGTAATGGTAGCCCAGGTGCTTGAGTGAAAGGACAGTTTTCCTCCCAGGGGTAAGTGAAGGTGGGCAGAGGGAGAGGGTGGAGGTGGTGAGTCATTGAGAGTTCTTACCATAATGGGGTGGCTTAGAACTCCCTGGTTTTGAAGTGGCAGTAGTCCACTGCTTAGATCTTTGCATTCCGTGTGGCTGTTGTCTGGGGGGGCCTGTTTCCACAGGGCCTAGGCTGGGCTGGTTTACTGGGAGCAGGAAAGGACCAGTGTTTGGAGGGACAATGACGGCTGAACCTAGGGGGCTGGACCTGCAAATATTCCTCAACTGCTTGCATAGATTTTGCTTTTTCTTCCATCTATTTTAAGACCTCTTCTGCCTTAGTGCGAAATATGTCCTCTTTGTGCAAAGGAGCATCCAACAATTTAGATTTGACATAGTCTGGCAGGGGCTGTTCCTTAAGCCATGCATGATTTCTTATGACAGATCCAGTGACTGCTGCCCTGCAAGAACCTTCTAGGGCTTCAAAACCACAGTGCAATGTGTGTTTAGTTACTTGACTTGCATTAACTCTTGTAAATCGTTAGATTTTGTCTAAGCAGGAAAGGAAGACATTTTTTGTTTAAGGAGTTCCAAGTTATGTTGCTGAAATTTCAGCATATAGAACTGACAATTTAGTGTCCTGATAGCAACAGTAGCTGACGTGTATACTTTTTTACCCCATCTGTCCAATGCTCGGGAATCCCTGTCTGAAAGGGTGGGATTCTTAGCAGAGGTTGCTGTAATCCCTTTTGGCTCTTGAGAAATGAGATCAGGGTCAGCTGTAGGATTTTTAAAAAGATATTTGAGAGAGTCAGGGACTCTCTAGTACCCAGTCTGGTTTTCTGGGAGCTGAGGTAGGGCATCAGGAGTCAAGCTGGATTAGAGGAAAACATCCTCCACAACATCCAGGATTGTGGGGATGGGCAAAGGTCTGTGTTGTGGAAGATCTAGGAATTCCCAGAGTCTCCAAGACTGAGGGCAGTCCTGACTCTCCCATTGGAAATGCTCCCTTAAAGTATGCAGGGTTTCCCCAAAGGAAAAATCCACTGGGGAGAAGAGGCTGAAGGAATGGAATCCTCTGCATCAGACTCCTCGTTAGTGGGGAGGGACTGCATGTCTTCATATTAAGATGCATCAGATTCAACTGACTCTTGTTCAGTTGAAAACTACAGGGGACAGATTTCTTCCTTTTAGAGGAGGTAGTTGGCTTCCCCTGATCAGCATGATAATGTCTTCCACCCTTTTAAGCTTTTGAGACTGAGACAAGGTAGCAGGTGCCTGAGAGTGGGTCGGTTTCTTGGGTGTGGTTCGTACCCTGGGCCTAAGAAACTCTGCCATTTTTGAAAGAATGGTAGTCGTGACAGACGGTTTTGTGTCGAGATTCAGTAGTGCAAAGGACTTCCTCAGAAGCCGGTGCCTGCTCAGCGGCTCCGGACCCATCCAAGGTAGAGACGACCGCAGAATCCTTGGTCGAAGGAGAGTTTTGCAGCATAGCGGACTCCGAAAGGGTCACTGTAGCGGTCTGCGAATCAACAGAAGCAGGCATCAGGGGCTGTGAATTGAGTACCAGAGAACTGACGACTAGCTTAACGGAAGCATCGTCTGTATGTTTGTACCTGTCCGGTTCTCTGTCTTTATCTTTCTTCGGAAGATCTGCTGTCTGATGACTTATCGAAGCCATATCGGAATTCGCGAACTGTAAGCGAAAATATATGGCTACAATAAGGGCCCAACGATGGATAGTTCTGGCATTGAACAAAGCACAGAAGCGACAACGGGGGACATCGTGGTCTGGGCCTAAACAAGTGATGCAGTAAGAGTGGAAGTCTCGGTGTGGTATTTGCTTTCCACAGGCGTGACCATTAACGTTTTCTGATATCGGTTAGTGCAGGTAAAAAGGATCCCCAATGGTGTACTTAGCTTTAGAAGACTTCAACTTCAGTTCGGTAGATGAAAACTTGGGTAGCAGCCGACCAGCACTCACGTGAACTGCTTCTGCTTCTAGCTCCAGGGCAAGAAAGACTGATGTAATGGCGTCGGCTGCCTTACTTTATAGTACTGACAACCTGACTTCAAGCCAAGTGACAGCAACTGACGCAGAAATATTAAGTCTCTGGTATTCGTGCCGGACTAGGGCTACCCTGGCAGGGATAACCCAAATGTGATGACTACAACAGTAAAATACGAAGAATATCCGTCTTTATGAAAAATCATATATGGAAGTTTTACAGATAATGCTTGGAGTTCTGACACTCTCCTAGCAGAGGTAATAGCCACTAAAAAGGCCATCTTCCAGGATAAAAATTTCAAGTCCACAGAAGCAGCAGGCTCAAAGGGCGGACCAACCAAAGCTTGCAAAACTACGGTAAGCTCCCAAGGAGAGGTAGGATCCTTAACCATGTGTCTTAAAAGACAGGTACCTTTAATAAAGGTTTTGCAAAGTCTGGAGGAAGCTAAAGAAGCTATGTTTTCACCTACAGGGAAATTGGAAATGGCCGCCAGTTGAACTTTCACTGTAGATGAGCTGGCACCCTGCTGAAAAATGTATGCCAAGAACTCAAGGACTACTGGAATAGGTTAAGTGAAAGGGTCCAAATCCCTCAAATAAGCCCAGATAGAAAAATGCTTCCATTTGTTAAGGTAAATTTTTTTGGTGGATGATTTATGAGCTGCCACCAGAACAGTCCTGACTGGGGAGGACAGTCAGGGAATCCTAGTAATCAAGGGAACTGCAGCAGCCAAGCAGTGAGCTTCAGACTGCCCAGGTCTGGATGAAGGCCACTCGAGAGGTGCGACATGAGTTCCAGTATCATATCCAAGATCCAAGGAGGAACTACCAGATGAAACGAAAACAATGAAACCACATTTGGCAAGACCAGAATGGGGCAATGAGGATGATTCTGCTCACCAACTGGCGAGCCTTCTGTAGAAATTTTGTCATAAGATGTAAGGGGGATAAGCGTAAAGAAGACCAGGAGGGCCAGCATGGACCACATCGTCCCTGGGGGATTCCCCCTGTGGGGGGATCAGAGCAAAGAACTTGCTGCACTTCGCGTTGGAAGGAGATGTGAAGAGATCACAGCAAGGTCAGCCCAACCTGAGGAAGATCTGCTCCACTACAGAAGGACACAGAGACCACTTGAAAGGCATAAAAACAGTCCTGCTCAGTTTGTCCAAGAGTATGTTGGACCAACCCTGAATGTGAGTGGTTACCAAAAAAACGGCTGGTGAAGATGGTCCATTCCCACACTCTCATGGCCTTGTGACAAAGGGGGTAAAGACCTGGTTCCTCCTTGCTTGTTGATGTACCAAACCACCGGCATATTGTCTGTCTGAATTGTAATCGTTCCCAGAGGAAGAAAGGCATGAAGGGCCTGCAACGCTAATAAGACCGCTCTCAACTCTAACATTGATATGCAGTCTTGTCTCATTCAGGAACCACATGGCTTGGACTGGTCCTGCCTGAGCAATGCCCCCCCTTCACCCTAGCTGGGAGGCGTTTGTGGTCACCGTGGCTTGGGGAGGGGCTGCAATAAAAGTACGTGCCTCAACTAGCTCCGGGGAGCATATCAACCATAGGAGGGACATCCTACACACATTGCGTATGTGAATAGGATGCATAAACAGCAGATCTAAAAAGGACAACTGAACTGCTAGCGTCCACTACAAAAGTCGCATATGAAGAAGAGCACAGGGAAGAAGAGTAATGGGGGTTGCCATGGAACCGAAGGCTCTTAAAACCACCTTGACTGGAGGAAGATAAGACTGAAGGATCACAGAAACATGAAGTCGTAAGTTTTGGACTCTTTCTGGAGTTAGAAAGACCTTGGTTTGAAGAGTATCGATTCTCGCTTCTATATAGTCTAAGACCTGAACAGGAGTCTAGAGGATATATGTTGATTGTGATGCCCAGCAAGTCTGAAAATTTCAGGAAATATAGTCTGTGACCTGATAAAGTAGACAACTGGTGGGAGCGGCAAGGAGCCAATCATCCAGGTACAGGTAGACCTGTATCCCCTAAAACCTCAGGTGAGCCGCTACTACTGCCATAACCTTGGTGAACACCCTGGGGTCTGTGCTGAGACCAAAGGGTAGGGCTCGGAATGCATAGTGACCAGCCCCTAGCCAAAAGCGGAGGAACCTCCTGGAGCGTCTGTGCATTTTGATGCGATAGTACGCATCCTGGAGATCTATTGAGCACATCCAGTCGTTCTCCTGCAGGTAAAGCAGGAAGGATTGTAGAGTGCTCATCCGGAACTTCTCTTTGACAACTGACAGGTTTAGAGTGGAAAAGTCCAGAATGGGCTATAGGCCCCCGTCTTTTGGCACCAAAAAGAACCTAGAATAAATGCCTGATCCAGGGGGAGGAGCTGGATGACTCGTTTTCTTAGCAGCTTTATTTCTAGTGCGGCTTCCTCCCTTTGCATGGGTGGAACATCCAGGAGATGTTTTGGTGGAATGGGAGGAGTTAGAAAAGGGATTGTATACCCTCTGAATATTATTTGAAGCACTCGACAGTCTGATGACATGGACTCCCATGCAGTCAGGTGCATCAAAAGGCAACCCCCGACTGCCTCCAAAGCAAAGCAGTCAGGCAACCCCTTCAGGGCTGTTGCGCTGGACTGTCAGAAAACAATCAGACTCAAAATTTCTAGGACCCCCCCTGCCTCTGGGCTAGCGTCTGTCCTGAACCCCCCCCCCCTCTGCCTGTAGGGGAAGGTGAGCCCAGTGTGTCCTGGGAATACGGAGGTTTCCAGAACCACATCTTATTTTTTTGCCCCTGTGATTCCTGGAGAAGGCTCTTTGGGGGTTAGAGAAGCAGATTCTGATGGCAGACAGCGTCTTCCTGTCCTTCTCACTCTGGACTAATGTCTTACGAACAGTCTTCCCAAACAAGGAAGAACCATCGTAAAGGGCATTTGCAAAAGACACCTTAAAGAGTTCTGCAAAATAACAAAGTCTAAGCCAGGCATGTCGCCTCATGGCAACGTCGAATCCAGCAGCACTTGCTGCTCCATCAGTGGCATGTGAGAAGGGGCGCATGTACGTATTTGTAACTGCTTTGAGAGTGGTCATTCTCGAGGAGAATGTGCGTTTTTATCCTCCAGAGACATGGACTCAGGGGGTGACTCAGTGAACTCCTCGACGAGGTGTCGCTGTAGTCTAGTAACGTGGGCCAAAAAATTCACCGGCCTTATAGAAAAGGTGGCTAAAGCATAGGTCTGCTTTCCCAGATGATCCATCGTCCTAGACTCTCAGTCAGAGGGATGGACGATAGAACTTTCCAGGGCTAGTCCTTTCTTGGTGGCAGCCGCTACCACAATGGTGCCCACAGGAGACCCCTTGTTCCAACTCAGCCTGTCTTACTAGAGGACTCAAGATCTTATCGGGGCACCTGGAGATTGGCTCCACGGTATTCAGCTCCTTCCATGCCCTGGTGGTAATGAGGTCCACCAAGGGATCCATGGGTGGGGGGGGGGGCACCCAGGAGGTAGACAAGCCCGTGTTGAAGGCCTCCAGGAAGACAGACTCGCCTTAGGATGGTTTGTGGGCGGACTAATCCCGCAGCTGGTGCAGGATTTCCAGAATTTCTCCAAAAGCTGGGGGGGGGGGGGGATCTGGGGGAACCTTCCCCTTTCTCCAAGTCGGTATCCTCAGTGAGAGAATCTGGACAGGAGTCCAAGTGCCTTCTTTTGCATATTTGTTTGTGAGGGATCTCTTCGGTGGGACACTCCAGAAAGGTCTCACAAACTACTTGTGGTTCCTCGAGAGAAAGTCTGGGGCACCTCGAGCACAGCCTGTCCCTGCATGGGCAAAAGGCACACCCGGAGGCAAGGGAGTCGGGGGAGAATCCGATGAGATGGTCAGGGGCCTCGATCCCCTGGAAAGAACCCTCTCCACTATGTCGAAAGCCAAGGGAGAGCGAGCCTCCTGAGAAGCTGGCAATGAAACTGCTCTCCCCAGGTCCAGCGCAAGGATCGGAGCAGAGCCGGAAGAAGCAGAGATACAGAGGAGTAGGCATTGACCCGACAGTATTAGTGCCAAAGGAGAAAGGCTCAACTACTCAGATCCAACGCCCATACTTTGGCTTTGAGAGTTACTCAGGTCCGAACTAGCTGGATCAGACATCCTCAAGGTAATGGCTGGCGTCAAGGTACATGGTACCATCAGCACCGACAGCCTGACTCCAGGACCTCTCAGATCCAAGAAAGCAGATACAGGGGGTTGGACCAGAGAATGAGATATCAGGGCAAAGGGAAGCAAGCTCCCCTCTCCAGAGGGAAAGGGGGCTGGTAAGACCCCCCACCTGAATCTGGGTGTGAATAAACCTTTGCATCATTTTGTCCATGTCCGCTTCAGATAGACTCCTGGTGGACCATGACAAGGCCACTGACGCTGGCTGGGTCGGTGTACAGAGACCCTGGAAAGAGGTCTAAGCTCCTCCAGCGAAAATCTCTGTGATAGGAGCCAAGGAGAAGCTGGCCTGGAAAAAGCTGTCTTATTTAAGGGAAGGACTCGCCACATCCGAACAGTCTGGGGATCTCTTCCTTCCTTGTCTTTCTCTCTCTGTCCTTGCTCCTCTCTTTTTTTGAGTCCCTATCCACAGGCCTTTGTCCATGAGATTGAGTCCTGGCCTGGGAGGGAGAGGAGACAGTGGCCGAAGTAGAAGGTGGGGTCACAGCCGTGACCGCAATGGAAGATGAGGCAGTCGCCTCCATAGCAGGGAGATGTCCCTTAAGGATCAATATTGCCCTACAATCCTTTAGGGCCCCCTGGGCTTGAACCCCGCACAAATAGAGCAGTCTGGAGAGAAATGGGCTGCCCCCAAACACACAACAAGCAGAATGTGGCCATTCGCTGGGGACAGCTTATGGCCACACACTGTGCATTGCCTAAAGATCAGCTTGGCCTGCTGATCTGCCATATCCAACATAGAGGTACGTACAAAGTACCAAAAAGTTTAAACTAGCAAAGTTTAAAGTAAACTACCTGACCCAAACATTCACTCGCAAGGAGGGTGAAGGGAGACTAGGCCTAATCTACCTACACAAGAAACTTTATTTTATTTATTTATTTTTTAACGGAACACGACGCAAAACGAGGGAAAGGGAGGCAAAGGACAGTAGGAAACCTACCTACACCAACAACTCCTCAAAACACCCACAAAAAAACAGTAGAAAAAGTGCCTACCACAACTGGAGGTCTAGACCACTCTGCTTGTCAAAGCCATGGCAAACAAGATCTGAGGGAAGGAAGGAGATGGAGGGGTGTTATGGGTAAGGGGAGGAGCTTGCAGCTCAGATGCTGGTGAAACTGCCGTATCGGATCTGGTCCGGATCAGACATCCCACAGGTTGATGATCAAATGAAGTTACTACTTCAGATCTAATAACACAAAATAGCCAACCGGACCCCTGTGGCTCGAACAGAAAGCAACCAGGAACTCTGCTCTGCAGTAAAAACACTGATGTTCCAAAAATTCACGCACCAGTCAGGCACCTGCCAGTTAAAAACTCTGATTTAATGACACAAAACACAGGTTTAGCGCTTTCATCCACACAAGGCAGACTTCCTCAGAACCAATTAATTCAGGTTACAACAACGTATTTATAGCAATTTTGGCGCCAAAATCCAACATCATACATTACATAAAGTTAATAATACATAATACATTGTACCTATCCCTAAAAAGCTAATAAGGTTAATATAGCTTGTGTATTTTTAACATAAATAAAACTTTGACTAATTGAGGTACGACATATCACTAGCCATGAAATATAAAATTTTCTATATAAAATTTTTTATATATAAAATTTTTTATATAAAATTTTCTATACAAAACCTTACAATATGGAATGTGCAAAAAATGCAATTTGTAATTAAAAAGTGAAAAAATGTGAAAACTGTGCTAAGCACAAAAAATAAAAATAATAATAATATGCCAGGCACTGTGAAAAATTTTTTTTAAGAAAGTATTAACCACGGTCCAAAAGTAAAAAAGGTTTTATACTAATACTTTCATTTAGACCTGGCCATGAAGTGGCATCACACAAAATCTGCCATTTAGTTTCTAAACAGGACAATCCTATCTTCCAATTACCCCCATACTCGCTCACCCCTATTTGGTCAATAATTGTAAATGTGAAACAATGATGGGGACCTTTTTCACTAATGTGCTTACTTAGTGCATTGTTCATGTCAGCTTTTTTACTTCAGATCTAATATTACAAGGAAATGTGAATGATGGAGGTTAACAGGTTGTGAAGTGACATTTTGAATTTGAGCACCATCACAAACAGGTTTAGGAAAGATCCAGAACTGGATTCAAAGTATCTTTCTTTGGCACAAAAAATCCTTTAAGAAAACATCTTTCCTCCCTAGAAGGGGAAAACTGGTTCTATCACTCTCTAGGGCAGCATGTGAAGGACACATGGAAACAAGAGTGAAGAATTACCTCCTGAAGAGGAGGAATTTCATCCCACTGCCATCTGTAACTTGCTCAGTGGAATTTCAGAAATCATTTGTCTGAAACTATCTGCTGCCAAACAGAAAACGGGATACAAAAATTTGTCCAGCAGGTATGTGAAAAACCGACAGATCTCTGCAGATTACGATCCTCAAGACAGCAGCAAATTAGATCTGGACAGAGTGTATCACACATAGAGGAGGAGCTGCTCTTGGACTGAAGACTCAGATCAGTGCCAATTCCAAGTTGAATCCAATAACCACAAGTTCAGACTGGACAGGAAAGACGTAACGTAAAGAGATTAAGCAGTTTTAAAAGGTCAGTGTATGAAACAGAATATAGTTGAAATATTAGTAAGTGGGAAGTTAAGTGACGAGATTAAGGTAATGAATGGGGTAAAGCAGGGATATCCAGATATATCCTATTTGCCACAATTATGGCTGCAGTGTCATCCAGATATACTATGGTATAGTGAAAAGCCAAACAGGAATAAGGCCCCATTTGCTTTTACTGTTCATGCCATATGCAGATGATACAGTGGTGCGGACTACAAACAAGACACAGATGTAGAAGTGATTGAAAAATTAGAAAAAGTTAATATGAGTAAATGTGATAAAGGAAAACTAAAGGGTTGGAGACACAATGAAGGCTAAAGGTATTTATTTTTCCCATATAGTAGATAAAAATCTTGGGTGTTAAGTGAGTAACAGATGGAAATACATAATGAGATGAAGTAATGGAAGATATTTCCATAATGTATTTCTCAATGCAAACATTTAGAATATCTTTTGGGGAAAAACATTTTAAGTTTTATGTATTTGGGAAAGCTAGCATACTTGAGTAGTATTTAAATATTTCCTACTGCAAAGAAAAAAGGGCTACTGGTTGTTCTCTTGACGATTACAAGATTTAATTGTGAACCCCCCCAAAGTTAAGTGGTAGTATTATAAATTTCCCTTCATTACATTGGCATTGTATACAGAAAAGTTACAAAATTTTGTGGAGACACTTTCAGGTTAGCTTCTAAAAAGGAAGCACAAAAGCTTTGAGAAAGGCACTACAGAATGAAAAGGATACGTAATTAGGGAAATATAAAACGGCATATCAAATACTCAGTATTGAGGAAACATACAATGGAGAAGGCTACATCTAAGAGAAGACTGCAGTAGACAAGTGTGCTTAATCCATGCAGCTGATTCACAGCAACATTTGAGCTTAATGCATATCAAACAAAGGAAAAAAGTTAAGTACTCACCATAATGATGCAACTGTGCTGTCCATTTTCATCCATCCTAAACCTTTGGTTTTCGGATCCAACCTCTGTTCAGACTTTAGCCACCTCAGACTTTGGATCTGTAGCTCAAGCTCCTCTCCTTATTCACAATCCTCTTCCTAGCCCTAAATTACCTCAGATAGAGTTTGTCCCCATGATATCAACATATGAAAATGAAACCATTATATAAATGTCTAAAACATGACAAGAAAGGTATCTGGAGATGAGAGGGAAAGACCTCTAGGTCATAGTAGGAGACCACATGAATATCTTCTACTAGAGGGAGGGTAGGTTGAGGAAGGACGTAAAGAGACAACACAGATATATCATTATGGCAAGTACATATTTGTATCTGATGTTGTCATTTTTGTCCTTTCCTCAACCTTTGGGCAGAGTTTGCAGCTAGCATCAATCCAGGATGGTCTCATGTACGGATATTCCAGAGAATGGCAGAAACAAATGCGGCCCTGTTCCTAGAAAGGATGTCCAACTTCTAATAAGCTATGCATGTATGAGCATCAGACCAATTAGGAGCACACACGTGTCATCTATAGAAGTTCTGGAACTGGAGACCATCTTTGAGGGATGAGCTTGTGGTGGCCTTGGTAAACACAAACCCTTACATTTATAAACAAATACATTCTGTGAGCCATCATGCTAATTAAACTGGACGCAAATTGTCCCAACTTAGATTGTGAAAATGAAATAAACTGGTATGATTTCCTGAAAACTTGTTTTGTGGAGAAAATCTCAACAATGTACATCCAATGAAGGAAAAAAAGAAGTCATGTCTTGGCATAACGTTCCATCTGTGTTGTTGATCTTCGCTCATTCATTACTGATGAGTTATCAGTTCCATCCTCAGAACCGAACTGGCCATATATCAAGCTCGCGTCAGCCAAAAACTCTAGAGTCAAGGTTCTACCCAGAATTCTCTGCTCCCTGTTACCTCAGATCAAGTTTGTAAGTTGATAGACAAAAGTAGAGACCATCTCTGGTCATAACAGACCTACAACAAAGGAATATAAGAGATCAACCGGGAACCTCCGGAAGGGAATGGAGGGTGGGGAGTAATGAATGAACGAAGATCAACAACAAAGATGGAACGTTATGGTAAGACAACTTCTTTATCTAATGCTGTTAATCTTCATTCATTCCTTACTGACTGGACAGAGTCCCCGTTACCTGTATCCCTGGATGGCTGTCACGGAAGGACATTCCTGAGTACCATGGAGACAAAGGAAGCTCTACCTCTGGAAGCCAAATCCAATTTGTAATAAATAAAGGTATGAGGTTTGGCCCAAGTTGCAGCTCAGCAAATATCATTGAGGGAAGTATTAGCAAGAAAAGCTGCTGAAGTTGCCATAGACCCTGTAGAATGTGCTTTCACTCTGTGAGGCAAAGTGACATTGTTCTTGTAGATAAAGGTAATGCAATTTCTCAACCACGAATCCAATGTAACTTTTGAGACAGGATGACCTAGTCTTGGTCCAGAAAAAGCCAAAAATAGTTGGTCTGATTTAAGGTTAGATTTTGTTCTGTCCAGATAAAATTGTATTTGCCTATGAACATCCAAGGAGTACAGGCAATACTACTCTCCCCTGTTAGAGTGGTTAGGAAAAATACTGGAAGGTCAATAGATTGGCTGATAGAATGCTCTGACACCACTTTTGGTAAAATGGAAGAATTAGTTCTCAGTGATACCCTATCCTTATGGAAGATAAGATAGGGAGGTTTGATGCATAAGGCTTGAAATTCTGACAAGTGTCTGGCCGACGTGACTGCAATTAGAAACAAAAAGTTTTCCATGAGAGATATTTTAAATCACATGAAGATGCAGGTTCAAAGGGGGGAAGCTGATGGGGCTTGCAGGACCAAGGTTGTATGGTTCTCTAAAGGGAGGTTTTAGGTGAAGAACCCCCCCCCCTTCAAAAAAAGATTTACAGAGCCTGTGTGACATGAGTGAAGAATCCTAAAAACTAATGTGGAAATTCGAAATGGCAGCTAAATGCACATGAATAGTAGAGGCAGACACTCCAGAGTGGAAAAGGTGTGATAAGTAATCCAAAACCAGTGAAATTGGGGCTGACAAGGGGTCTGTCTATTCGCTGCCCATAGAAAAAACCTTTTCCATTTATTGAGATAGATCAGTCTGGTGGATGATTTATGATATGCAATAAGAATATTGCGCACTGGGGACGAGAGGATGTCCTGCCTGGCAATTATTGGAAGTGGAAAAACCAAGCCGTCAGTTTCAGGGTTGTTAGACTGGCGTGAGTCAGACCCTGCAGATGGGAGACAGTCGAGGTTCCACGGTTGATCTAGCAGGTGAGGCCAGAGGAAGGGGAACCAGACTTGTCGAGGCCAATATGGAGCAATGAGGATCACTTTGCTTTTAAACTGTCGTACTTTCTTCAGAAATTGAGATGAGGGGGAAGAGGAGGATGAGCATAAAGTAGACCCAATGGTCAAGCGTGGACTAAAGAGTCTCTCTGTGACTGTCCCCGAGGGAGGATCAGGGCAAAATAGTTGCTGAACTTGTAGTTGGTTGGGGGGGCGAATAGGTCGCAGCAAGACTGGCCCCAGCGGTCGATGATTTTTGCCGCTATCACAGGGTTGAGGGACCACTCGTGAGGTTGTAGAATGCACCTGCTCAATTTGTCCGCTATCACGTTGGAGCTCCCGGGAATGTGCGCTGCAATTAGAAAGCGGTTGGAAGCTATCGCCCATTGCCATATTCTCAAGGCCTCTCGACATAACGGGTAAGATCTGGTGCCCCCTTGCTTGTTGATGTACCAGACGACTGACATGCTGACTGATTGGATCGCAATAGTCCCTGACGAAAGAATGGAATGAAATACTTGCAACGTTAGTAGCACCACCCTCAGTTCCAGGACACTGATGTGCAAAAGGGTCTCTGTCTCCGGCCAGGTGCCTTGGACAGAGTTTCAATGACATAGCCCCCTCACCCAATCAGGGAGGCGTCCTTGGTCTCCATGGCTTTTGGCTGATGTGAGCTGAAGGGACTAGACCATTGTTGGTGATTACAAGACGTCCACCAGAGTAAATCTTGCTTGCATCTCTGAGTTACACTTATCTGAAAAGACAAAGGATGTAGTAGAGAGCACCACTGAGTGAGAAGTAACCACTGAATGAGCCTCATGTGGACTCTGGCTAGAGAAAAAATGGTGATCGAGACTGCCATTGACCCCAAGAGTTGGAGTATAGATCGAGCATGAGATTTGTGGAGACAGAGCTGCAGTTGAACCTGTTGCCTTATTCTTTGAAGCCTGTGGTCCTGAAGAGATGCTGTGCAATTTCTCCTGTCCAACAGTACCCTGATGATTCCAAAGAATGGGCTAGGGTCGTGTTGGACTTCTCCCAGTTTATAGTAATGCCCAGGCGTTGTGCTGTGAGGAGAGTGTAGTGCAGGGCTTCTTCCAGTAGACGCTTGGTTGGGGCAGTGAGGAGCCAGCAATCTAGATATGGAAACGCCTGGAATCCTTGAAGTTGCAAGCGAGCGATAACAACGGTCATGCACTTGGTGAACACTCTGGAAGCTATAGAGAGACCGATGGGCAGTGCTCTAAATTGGTAGCGACTGGCTCCTATGCAGAAGCGGAGGTATCTTCTTGAGCATTTGTCCATTTTTATGTGGTAATATGCATCTTGAAAACCTACTGAGCACATCCAATCATCTTCTCCCAGAAGAGGAAGGATAGACTGAACAGTTACCATCTGGAATTTCTCTGTTTTTACAAATTTGTTCAGTGTGCCGAGATCCAGAATTGGTGTCCAGTCCCCTATCTTTTTTGGCACTAAAAAGAACCTTGAGTAAAAACTGGATCCTATCTGGTCTGAAGGGACCATTTGGATGACTTTTTTTTGTAGCAGCTTTTGGATTTCATGTGCTGCTGCTTCCCACTGACTGATGGAACATTGGGTAATGCTCTGTAGGAGGTTGGACAAAGATGGAAAGGGATGTGATAGCCTCTGGATATTATCCGTTGTACCCAAGAATTGGTGGTTATGTTTTGCCAGGCAGTGGGGAACAAGGAAAAACGACACCGATCGCTTCCACAGGTGAGCAGTCGGACACCGCTTCAGGAGTGCTAATAGGGGTGGTCAGAGAAAGAATCTCTGAAACTCCAGTTTCGTGGACCTCCTCTGCCCCAAAAGGGGCATCTTACATTGGAGTTTCCCCTCAGCCTCTAGGGGAGAACTCAGCATGTGCATCACGGAAAAATTTCCTGTGCCATATCTTCCCACTCCTCTGATTTCTGGAGTAGAATCGTCGAGAAGTGGAGTGTCTGGCACCAATGGCCAAACAAAAAAGCGGCCTCGATGGGGGCGTTTCATGAAGGAAGCCTTAAAGGAGTCCGCAGAGTCACAAATGCGCATCCAGGCATGTCTGGTGACTATACCCACGCCTGCCACTCTAGTCACTCCTTCCACTGCGTGAGAAATAAGACGTATGGAAGAACTGGAAATGGACTAAAGGGTGGCTGAGAAGCTATGTTGTCACGGAACTCAGCAGAAACGGCTCCTGCCAAGGTTTCAGAGAGCGGGTTGATAAGATACCTCTGAAGTCTCGTAAAGTGTACCAAATAGTTCAAAGACCCTATGGTGAAGGTCTATCGCCCAAGACTCCTTGTTGGGCGGATGGACAATTTGACTCTTCTGCCAAGTCATTTTTAGTTGCAGCCGCCACCACCATGGCATTTACTGGAAAACCTTGTGACCAATGGGGATGCTCAGCTGGGGCAATAAGATTTTATCAGGCCTCTGCAGTATTGCTTCCAGTGTGTCAGGAGCCTTCCATGCGCGCTGGACAACCTCATCAGCCGGCGGGGTAACCCAGGGGTACCCCTTGAAAACATCAAAATTCATATGGTCAAGACCATATCATTGAGTGTTTACAACATCAATATTGTCAAGGGGAAGAAAAAGGTAAGCAAAAAAGGGAAAAAGCTAATGTTTCTACAGGGCAGCAAGGTGCCCTGCACACTGTCTGTGAATGTGCCATCTCTGTGATGACACTGCAGACAGGGTACGGGAAATCTCCCGTTTATGCTTCTGCATATAGCGCTAAATGGAGATTTCCCTTTACCCCACTGTAGTGCAATCTCGGAGTTGGTATATTGAAAGAAGGGGGGTGCAGAGGGGGCTTGCCCCCCTGCATACACTTGTTTTAAAAGTTTTTTTTTTTTTGGTTTCACTTGAAAGCTTAGATATTCCGAAATATCGACGATATAGTCTCGACCATATGACACAAGATGTTTTGGAATTTTGATGTTTTGAAGTGGAACTAACCCAGGAGGTAGGAAGCCAGGCACGAAAGGCCTGCAGGAATACAGATTCCTCTGAAGAATTAGAGGACTTGGTCACCCCTCTAAGGATCTCGAGGATGTCACCAAAGGGCACCTAATCAGAGGGTGACTGTGGCGAACATTCCCCGTCAAAATCCGTATCTTCTGTCAAAGACTCCTCAGTGGAGGCCATGTGCTTCCTCTTGCATGAAGCTTTGCAGGGTATTTCCTCAGTGGGAGGTTCTGGGGAAGACTGCAAAGAGGGGGTCTCCTGAGGAGAAACCTGAGGCCCTTTTGCCTAATGTCCAGCAGGTGTGGCTTTTGAGAGTTGCGACACAGAGGGGGGAGAGGACTCCAACACGTGGGGTTGGTCAGTGGAGGCAAGCGCCCTCACCATGGTCTAGAAGGCCGGCCCGCCCAAGGAGGAATGGGAGCCCAGAACAGAACACAACTTCGGAACCAGGGTCGCACCCTGCCCCGACAAGCTGACCCCCAGACCAGGAGTCTCAAGAGGACTGAAGTGTGAAAGGGAGAATTCCTGGAAGGTGCAATAAAAAAAATTGGCATGAACCAAGAATGCCCTCCCCCCACGGAACAGCCACTGGCCTGAGAAGAGCCCGATGCCCAGTGCACCAAGGACCACAAGGACAACCCCGGTTCCAAAGTGAAATCCACTATTGGGGTCGGAAAGAGGGAAGCTGTCAGAGTAATGGGCTTCGAAGGAGGAGTGTACGCTGGAGTTTGACGAGATATACGTTCACCTGAAGGAGGGAACATGGGTTCCGACAGTTGAGAAAGACCTCTGTCCGCAAGCAACTGGTCAACAAGCCGCAACACATCTTGTTCAGAGAGGCTCCTGGTCGACCTCATAGAAAAACCAGAAAGAGATTCTGGCCTTGCTAGAAAAGGACTATATTGGCTACCAGTGAATGGATCCAAGGAAGGAGAGTACTTGGTCCTGGCTAATTAGAGATGTGCAGAGCCCGGAACAGAGGATGTCTGCACCGAAGAGAAAAGTGTCGAAGTAGTCTGCGTCGTTGACGTCAGTGCCATAGAAGTCGAAGGTGTCTGTACAGATTGGTATGGTGCCGTCTAGGAAAGTGTCCTCACTGGTAACAATAACGGTGCCGAAAAGGACTGTACCGAAGAGCATGTCTGTATCTGCACAGTGGAGGGCAGTAAAGTCATATTCGGGGGCCAAAGGGGATTGTACCAACGGTGCTGAAAGGGACTTGCATGGACAGTGCCAGTAAGGGCTGCGACAAAACTGTCGGAGCCGTAATTGACTGCACCAGGTACTCCGGTGCCAGTGTCGATAAGGAGGACATGGCTAGAGAAAGAATCAACTGTGGCGGTGCAGAGCTTGGAGCCGAAAGGGTCACAGGTGGCAGCACTGAAGTAGCAGTCATTTTCATCCTCTTATGAGTCGACTCCCAACGATCTCCAGAGGGAGATGAAGTGAGCGACCTCAATGAGGAGGAAGAACGCCTCTTACGGGGTTTAGCAGGAGGGGGTGAGCCCTCCGACCCAGAGATAGCCTCACAGAAAGGAGATTTGAGAAGACCTTTCAGGATTAACATGTTCTTTCTCTCGTTAAGTGTCCTGGTCAAAAAAATTTCTACAAATCCCACACGGGGGATCCACAGTAAGGTGGGAGACGTTCAAACAATAGACGCAAAGTCATGGCCATCGGAAAGTGGTAACTTACGGCTGCAATCCTTACACTGTTTAAAACCAACACTACTTTTCTTATCCGATATAATGAAGTGGGGGGGGGGGGACTATCAAAAAGAAGAGGAAAGGCTACCCAAAAGGGTAAGGAGAGAGGAGGATTACCAACGATGGTAATGAAAAATTACCTCAAAGGTAAGCAAAGGGTAATAAAGGGGAGTCTTAAGAATATGACAGGGTAGGAGAAAAATACAAGAAACTGTATGAAAACTTTTAAAGTAGAAACGATACATAAACTTTCAAAAAATTATACACTTAGCTGAAGAGAGTGGCTTGACACGGCTGTGCAGTAACGCAACAAACAAGATCGGAGATAACAGGGAGCAGAGCATTCTGGGTAGGACCTTGCCTCGAGCGTTTTTGGCTGACACGAGCTTGATATATGGCTGGCTCGGTTCCAAGGACAGAACCAATAACCCATCAGTAAGGAATGAACAAAGATTAGCATCAGATTACATATTTCCCTTTACTGGAAAAGTTTGGGAAGAACACTTAAATTAACTGGTTAAAGGTGAATTCAGAAGAAAGAGCAGGTAGGTGTGAAGAGAAACCCTATCATGAAAAATGATACAAGCTGCCTGGCAAGCTGAAGATTGAAGTTCCGAAACCCTTCTAGCAGATGCAATACCAACTATAAAAATTGTTTCCAAGAATAAAAACTTTAGATCAGCCATTGTAGGTTAAAAGGGGGACAGAGTAAAATCCTGGTGAAGAATCATCAAATCACAAGGAGGAGTAGGGTTCTTGATAGGTGGTTTGAGTAAAAGTACCTTTAAGGAAAGCTTGTATAACCTTAAGGGAGGCCAAAGACAAATCTGCGTGTGAAAAAATAAGTCATGTACTCACCATAACTTTCCATCGGAGTTGTTGCTTTTCATTTGTCTTCAATCTGTGGGACTAGAATCGGTTACGGATCTGACTCAGCCGCATACTCCAGCATCGGATCCAAGCTCCTCCCCTACCCATAATGCCAGTCTCCCTGCTAAACTCAGATCGAGTTTGCTACAGAACAGCAGCACACCAACTTACACCATATGCCAATAAACCTGACATTACCACAAAGCTCATCAAGAGAGAAACTAGCCCTAATAGAGGGCCTATGCCTCTTTCATCCGGTCAACTACACAGCCCACACAAGGCAGGAGTTGAGTGCATAACTTTTATCTGAAGTTATTTTCATTTGGTTTTCAACCTGTGGGAAGGAGTCCCTAACTACCAATGAAACCTGGGAGGTCCTCATAGAAGGATGTTCGGGAGCACGGCTGAGCCAAAGGATGTGAAGCCCCTGGAAAGGAGATCCAATTTATAATGGGAGATGAATGTGTGCGATGATGCCCAAATAGCTACAGAACAGATATTATCTAAAGAAACCCTACACCAAAAGACCACAGAAGTAGCAACAGACGTGATGGAATGCACCCGGACATGCCCTGGTGGAGACAACCCTTTGACTCGATAGGCCAACAAAATGCATTCAGAAATCCATCAAGAAATAATAACCTTAGAGACCGGCTTTCCCAAGAAGGGTTTAGAAAAGGAAACAAAAGTTAATTAGACTTGCGAGAGGATTTTGTTCTACACAAACAGAAATGCTGCTGCCTGTGACCAACAAGCAAGTGCAACTTGTACTCTCCTGTATTCCAGAAATTTGGAAATAAAACTAGAAGATTGATGACCTGGTTAATATTGGACTCTGATGCCACTTTCAGCATCAATGATGTGTTTGTCTGCAGGGAAAAAAAAGAAGTTATGTACTTGCCAGAACGTTCCAAGTTTGTTGTCCTTGACCAAGCCTTCCTTCTTGTTGGTTGGGTTCAGAGCCAACCCTCGGATCAGACTCTGCTATATTCTGAAGCTCGAGAGTTTCCACTAGCTCAAAGCTAGTCCCTATCGCATCATGCCTAGCAATAGCTACCCAGACCACATTTGTGATAACCCGTAACAATAGGCCGCCATGTGTAGATATATAAACTATAGACATAACTAAAATACATGTATACGTATATAAGAAGAAACTCGCAGGCCATAAGTAGAAATTCTTATTCTATCCATCTCATAAGGCAGGAAGGGAATCAAGGCCTATATAGTCAAATATGAATAACTCCTCTAGATCCTTCAGGTGGGGGAAGGCGGGTGGGATTCAAGAAGGAAGGCGAAATCAAGGACAACAAACATGAAACGTTAAGGTAAGTACATAACTTCTTTATGTTATGTTGTCCCTATCTCGCCTTCCTTCTTGTTGGTTGGGAGAGCATCCCCAGCACCTTCTTGGGTGGCTCAGTGGAATATAGTCTTCAGAACTGTGGAACCAAAGGATGCCCTGTTCCAGGAGGCCACATCTACTTTGTAATGAGTAATGAAGGTATGATGGTTAAACCGACGTAGCCGCCGCACAGAGTCTAAAGGCAGTCTGGCCCGAAAGCCAGTAGAGGTAGCCAAAGCCCTGGTTGAGTACCCTCGAATTTTCCCTGGTAGTTGCTTGTTCTGTGGATTATAGACATAAGTAATGGTATCCGAAATCCATTTTGATACAGTCACCTTCAATACTGGAGTTCCCTTATTGTTCTCTGCAAAGGATACAAACTGGTCAGATTGTCTGAATTCCTGAGTCCTGTGCAAATAGAAATGTAATGGTCTATGAACATCCAATTGAAGTTTACACTCTGCCTTGTTGCCATAATTTGGAAAAAAAACAATGGTAGTTCTATAGATTGAACCTGGCAGGAATTGTGCTAACAGGTGGAGTTGCATGGCAGAGGCTGTGCACCAAAGGGTTATGGCCAGCCTGCATAGAGGTTAGGAGTGAGTCCCTCCCTGCTTGTTGCTATACCACAGATTGAACTCTGAGCAAACATTTGGTAGAAAAGAAGGGTTGGTCCTGAAAGAAACCCTATCACCGAGGGAAATTAAATAAGGGGAATGAATGGAAAGGGCTTTTAATTCTGAAATCCTCCTAGCTGAGGTAATGGCGATCAAGAAGATAGTTTTCCAAGTAAAAAATTTTAGAGCACAAGAACTGGCTGGCTCGAATGGAGAAAGAATCAAGGCAACTAGGACTAAATTTAGATCCCAAGGAGGAAGTGGTTCTCTTATTGGGGTCTCAAAAGAATGGTCCCCTCAGAAAAGCTTTGCATAGCCTGTGGGACATAAGATTAGAAGCCGTTTCTCCCACATGGAAGTTAGAAATAGCAGCCAACTGAACTTGGATAGTTGCTGCTGCTGCTCCTTGGTTAAAAGTTTCAGCCAGGAATACTAGTATCTTTGAAATGGGTGCAGTAAAAGGATCAATATTATTGTTGACAGTCCAAAAAGAGAACCGTTTAAATTTACTAGTATACAGTTTCCTTGTTGAGGATTTGAGGGAGGAGATGAGGATATGTTGTATGGCCGGGGGATGTCAGGAAACCTAGCTAAACCAGGAAGTGGAGGAACAAAGCTGTCAGCTTGAGGGTCTGTAAGGAAGGATGAAGTGTGCCCGACTGATGCATCAACCGGTCCGGAGCTGGTTCCAGGATCCAAGGCAACTCCAGGTGATGTGGCCATAGAAATGGGAACCAGATTTGACGAAGCCAGTAAAAGGCAATGAGCATTAGCTTGCAACCCACCAATTCTGCTTTCTGAAGAACCTTGGGGATCAGAGGAAACTGAGCAAAGGCACACAGAAGTCCTGGGGGCCAATCGTGTGCATCCCTGGGTGATTGTCCAGATGGTGGGACCAGGGTGAAATAGCTGACGCATTTGGCATTGATGGATGTGGCAAAAAGATTGCAGCAAGGCTGCCCCCCACTTTTGAAAGATCTGATTTGCAATGTCTTATTTCAGGGACCACTTGTAAGGCATAAGGATTGCCCTGCTTAGTTATAGTCCGCTATCACGATGGATTTCCCTGGGATGTGCATCGCGATCAGAAAGCATTGGGGGGACATCTCCCATTGCCATACTCTTAGGCTCTCTTGACATAAGGGATAGGATTTGGTTCTGCCTTGTTTGTACCATACCACTGACACGCGTCTGAATTGCAATCGTCCCCATGGAGAGAGAGCTGTGAAGTGGATGCAACTCCAGGATCACCATTCTCATCTTGAAGACATTTATGTGCAAATGGTACTCATTTTGCAGCCAAATTCTGTGAAGTCTGTCCCAGATAATGCTGCCCCCCCCCCCCCAATCTAGGAAGCATCCGTGGTCACAGTGGCCACTGGCTGGGGGAGAACAAACGGTCTGCCTATCGTTAGCTGGGTGGACTGAAGACACCATTTTAGGTCCTTCTTGCAGGTCTGCGTAATAAGAATTTCGAGAGACATGGGTAGATCTTGCATGAACCATTTAGCAAACAGGAGCCACTGCAATAACCTCATGTGGAAATGCGCAAAGGGGACTAGAGTTATAGCTGCCAACATTGAGCCCAGGACTTTGAGAAAAAATTAGAGTCTTTTTCCTCCCAATTAGAATTGCAACTTGGTGTCGAATGGCGGACACAGTCTCCCGAAACAAATTTGCTATCATGTCTTTGGTGTCTAGATCTGCTTCTATAAATGCAATATATTGACAAGGCAGACTTTGTACTTTATAGTGATGTCCAGCTGAGAGCAGAGGCATATTGTGGTATCCCTTGTCTTGGTTAGTCGATGCTTGATGGTGGATGTAAGGCGTCAGTCGTCTAGATATGGAAACATCCGGAATCCTAGATGCTGAAGATGAGCTGTGACAACCACCATGCATTTGGTCAACACTCTGGGGGCTGTGGTGAAGCCAAAGGGCAGAGATCTGAACTGGTAGTGACTGGCTCCCAGCCAAAGAGTAGAAATCTCCTGGATCGCCTGACCATCTTGATATGGTAATATGCCTCCTGGAGATCGATGGAGCACATCCAATTGTCCTTTCCCAAAAAGGGAAGTATGGACTGCAGTGTCGCCATCCAGAAATTTCTCTTTCTGACAGATTTGCTGAATCTGCTGAGGTCCAAAATCGGCCTCCAGTCCCATTTTTTCTTTGGCACTAAAAAGAACCTTGAGTAACTTCCGGATGCGATTTGGTCTGTGGGGACTTTCTTGGATGACTCTTTCTTATCAACTTTTAAAGTTCGAGTTTCTTCTTCACTCAGATTAGGTGGCACATCTGGGATGGATTTTTATTTTTGGGCAAGACGTGAAATGGAGAAAGGAATATTGTATCCCCCTGGATATTATTGACTGTATCCATGTGTCTTCTGTGATCTACTGCCAGGCTTCTGGGTACAGTGATAATTTTACCCAAACTGCCTCCTGAGGTGGAAAGCCAGGCCACCCTTTCAGGAGCGCTGGAAGTGCCACCCATAGAATGCATCTGTAGCCCTGACTCTACGAACCCCCTCTGCCACGAGGTCGGAGTCTCCCATTATTATTCCCCCCCTGCTCTCGGGGGAAAATTCACCACATGCGTCAGGCGAAGTTCCCTGGGAATTCTAGAACCACATTTTTCCCCCTTTTGACCTTTGAGGTAAGGTCATGAAGACGCGGAAAAACATACTCCCATGGCAGAGAGAGTCTTGCCATCCTGCTCACACCTGGTTAGTGTTTCATATTTTAGGCCCAAACAAAGACGAGTGAGATGCCACGGTGGCAGCGGGGACAGGCTGCGCAGCAGTGAGCACCAGTGTTGGAAAGGCAAGTTAGGAGCAATAAGAATTGTCCTTGGTTTTTCCTTCTTTATTCTGAGCAATACCCTGGGGATGAGAGGTAAAGGATAAAAGGCATAGACCGACAGATTGACCCAGGGAAGGACAGGACATCGACTATCCAAGCCATGCAGTGATGCTCCATGGTGCAGAACTTGCTGAGTTGATGGTTGGTGTGGGAGGCAAAGAGGTCGACCTTTAGGGTCCTCCATTTCTGAGTTATTACGGTTACAGTTCTTTTGTCAAGATGCCACTCGTGTGGATCTAGAAGATTTCTGCTAAAGTGGTCTGTCAGAGCTTATCGAACCTGGCAGGAATTGTGCTAACAGGTGGAGTTGCATGGCAGAGGCTGTGCACCAAAGGGTCATGGCCAGCCTGCATAGAGATTAGGAGTGAGTCCCTCCCTGCTTGTTGCTATACCACATCACAGTGGTGGTGTCTGTTTTGATCAGGATAACCCCTGGGGAGAGAAGGGGCTTGAAAGCTGTCAAGGCGTGCTGGACAGCTATCATCTCTTTTTGGTTAATGTGCAGATGGATTAGCTGCGGGCTCCATTGGCCCTGTATGTACCTGCCGCCAGGTGGGCATCCCAGGCATAATCTGATGAGTCTATGGTGAAGGTCTGGGTGGCGGGGGGTGGTAAGAACGGTAGTCCCTTTTTGTGGGAGCATGCTGTTGCCCACCAAAGAAAATCTTTTCTGAGGAAAGGTATCATGGGTATAAGAGTCGCCAGGGTCTTTAGAGTGCTGACATCAAAGGCTTTTTAGGTACTATTGAAGTTTCCTCATATGCAGTCTGGCATATGGAATAAGTAGAATGCAAGAAGCCATGAACCCCAGAGCTTGCAGGATTTTCCTTGCAGATAACTGGGGTCTGGTGGCTAGTTGAGAGAAGTAGGCTGTCAAAAAAGTTTGCTTTTCTAGTGTAAGGAATTTCCATCTGGGATCCTGTGTTCAGGCTTGCTCCCAGGAATATAATTCTTTGGGTGGGTACCTGTTTGGATTTCTTTCCGTTAATTGTGTACCCTAGGGGAGTTAGTATGGACTTTACATAGGCCAGGTGCTTGAGCAGTTTTTCATGGCTGTCTGCCTGAATTAGGCAGTTGTCTAAGTATGGGTACACCTGGATATTCCTTAATCTGCAAAAGGCAATGGCTGCAGCCAGACATTTTGTGAAAACTCTGAGAGCAGTAGATAAGCCAAAAGGAAGTGCAGAGAAATGAAAGTGCAGAGGTCCTTCTATGAAACGGAGATATTTCCTGCATAATTCCCTGATAGGAATGTGGAGGTACGCCTCCTTTAGGTCTAGGGTGGCTAGCCAAGCATCCTTGGACAGCATGGGTAGCAGCTGCTGGAGGGCGAGCAGTTTGAATTTTGGTATCACCAGGAAGATGTTTGGAATGGATATATTGAGGATGGGGTGCCAGGTGCTCTCTTCTGGGTACCAGAAAAAGTCTGGAGTAGAAACCTTGGCCTTTCTGTTCTGCAGGAACGTGCTTTATTGCCCTCATAGAGAGCAGGGAAAGGATTTGTTTATGCGCCTCTGCCCAATGGTTTGGAGGTAGATCGGGGAACCCTTTTGGAGTTGGAAGGGTGTGGAAAGAAAATTTGTATCCCTGGGACACTGCGTTGAAAACCCAGCGGTCACTGGTAATGGCGGCCCAGGTGCTTGCATGAAAGGAGAGTTTTCCTCTAAAGTCTAGGTGAAGGTGGGCAGAAGGAGGGGGTGGGGCAGGAGAGTCATTGTGAGTTCTTACTAAGATGGGGTGGCTTAGAACTCCCTGTTTTTGAAGTGGAGGAAGTCCACTGTTTAGATCTCAGCATTACATATGGCTGCTGCCTGGGGGGGGGGGGGGTCTGGGCTGAACTGACCTGGTGGGAGCAGAAAAAGGATCAGTACTTGGAGGGCAATGCCTGCTGAACCTGGGTGGCTGGACCTGAATCCTTAACTATTAGCATAGATTTTGCTTTTTCTTCCATTTTTAAGACCTGTTCGGCCTTAGTGCCAAATAAATTGTCTTTGTGGAAGGGGGCACCCAACAATTAAGATTTAACATGGTCTGGCAAGGGCTGTTCCTTAAGCCATGCACGTCTTCCAAGGACAGAACCAGTGACTGCTGCCCTGGCAAGAAGCTTCAAGGGCATCAAAACCGCAGGGCAAGGTGTGTTTAGTTACTTGACTTGCAGAATGCATTAACTCTTTAGATTCTGCACAAGCAGGAAAGGAAGACATTTTTTGTTTGAGGAGTTCAAGGGTATGTTGCTGAAATATTAGCATATGGAACTGGCAATTTAGTGCTCTGATAGCAAGAGTATCAGAGGTGTATACTTTTTTTTACCCCATCTGTCTAGAGCTCGTGAATCCCTATCTGAGGGGGTGGGATTCTTAGCAGAGGTTGCTTTAATTCCTTTAGGCCCTTGAAAAATTATTTCAGGGTCAGCAGTAGGAATTTTTTAAAAAGAAATTTGAGATAGTCAGGGACTCTAATACTTTTCAGGTTTTCTGGGTGCAGGAGGGAGGGTGTCAGGAGTCACACTGGAATCCAGGAAAACATCCTCTACAACATCCAGGACCGGGGAAAAGATAGGGGTCTGTGTTGCGGAAGATTTAAGAATTCCCTGAGTCTCATTCTAGACTGAGGATAGTCTAGACATTCCCATTGGAAATTCTCTCTTAAGGTATGAAGGGTTTCCCCAAAGGAAAAGTCCTCTGGGGGGATGAGGCTGAAGGAATGGAATCCTCTGCATCAGAATCCTCATAAGCAGAGAGGGGTTGAATGTTTTTATATTCAGATGCATAAGTCATCAGACTCCCATTCACACAAAACTACAGGGGACAGATCTCCCTCTTTTGGAGGGGTGGCTTGGTTTCCCCTGACCAGCATGATAAGGTCTTACGCCATTTTAAGCATATGAGACAGAGGCAAAAAAGCAGGTGCCTGGGATTGGGTCGTCAGTTTCTTGGGTGTGGTTTGTACCCTGGGCCTAAGAAACTTAGTTTTCGAAAGAACGGTAGACCCGAAAGAAGTCATCGGTTTGTGTTGAGAATCGGTAGTGTGAAGGACTTCCTCGGAAGCTGGTGCCTGCTCAGCGGCTCTGAACCCATCCAAGGGACAAACAACCACAGGATCCTTAGTCGAAGAAGAGTTGTGCGGCATACCTGACACCGAAAGTGCTTGGTAGTGGCCTGCGAATCCACAGAAACAGGCATCAGGGGTTGCAAAAGCGCCTCACTGAGGACTGGAGAACTGACGACTAGCTTAAAGTAAGAGTCATCA